>NC_092213.1:54827935-54892421 GCF_043381705.1 Parasteatoda tepidariorum | reverse complement strand
AAATTTTAATTTTATTTTACTTTGTATGTCTTTTTTCTCTTCATTTTCATGCATTGTCATCCAATTCTGAACTATGTGCCAAATTTGAAGTTTGTAGCTAGTCGGGAAGTTAGTTTAAAATCGATTACAAAATTCCACCCGGACAGACATACACGAAGGCAAGTTTATATAAACGTGGTAAAATAATAATAATAATAAAAAGGATTCAATTACAAGCGGTTAGAGAGTTTGGACCCGGTTGAACTATAATATCTCTTAAATTGCTGCAACCTTAATACAGTTCCAAGATGAACTATATTAACAAGCAAATTTTTCCGACATGATTCCATAATTTAACTTGAAAGGAAATAATATTCAGTTAGTTCTGTTTATTAAAACAGCCCCAAATTTGAATTTTATTAGGGTTCGAAGTACCAATATTTAACTTCGACGTTATAACTATTTTTTCTGATGGTGTACTAAACCAATTTATGCCTTACAGTCCTTTTTCAGAGACATTTCTAACAAGAGCTGTCCTATGGAATCGCTACATCATAAACCTACAAAAGTTGATTTTAAAAGGAGTGTTTTGCAATGTTTAGAAGAAAAAGTTTAATTGATTAAATCATTCACCAATTAGTTTGCTTACATTCAACTAATATTTGAATAAAAAGAAATTAAAATCTTCTTTTTTCAATAATTTTTTCAGGTTTAAATAATTTTTCTACATTTTAAGAGTAAAATATGCATGCGAAATTTTTAAAACAATAAAATTCCCCGCTGCTGTCATTACGTAAGCATAATTTTCATTTATTTGAATTAAAATTGAATATGTTTATTAATCGAAGGTTTCATACGGTGTATTATGAAACATATTGTAAAAACAATTTTAAAAAGAAAAGGAATTTCAAAAAAGAGTACCAGCTTTCATACCAAGTTAGACAAAATACATAAGTATCCAATAAACGACGCGCCCAGAAGCAGAAAGTGCCTAAAACTGTGACGTACGTCGCAGAACAAACGAAATCCTGCAGAACAATTTGTATCTTGAAAAAAATTCTCTTCACCTTTGACCACTTGCTATTTGCTCAAGAATGATTTTGCTTTAGAAGAGGAACGTTTGACACCCTGCACAAATTTCAGCACATTTATCAGTAATCTCCCTCTCTCATATCTTAGCCATTCTGAGGAGGAAATTAATGAATTAGCTTTTGGTTATAACATTTTTATAAAATGGGTGTATCAGTTTTTAGCAGACAGCAGGAGAAATCGATCACCATTTTTATCAAGAGAGCTTCTAATGCAAACCGTAAAAGAATTAAATTCCGAGATTTCCAATTTCATAAAGTTTATGACTTTTATATTTCCATTCCCATTTCAGAAGTAATTTGTAAATCATGGGGATCCACGATTGACAGAATTGTTTCTAAAAGACCAAATGCTTTCGATGGAGGTGAAGAAGTTGTTACAACAACAGACCAGTGAATGTTTGTGCTTGCAAATGGTGCCCCATCTGGGCATTTGTCCCTACGAGAGATTTTTAAGGCAGTCCTTATTTTAATGTTCGGACCTTCATATCATAGTCTTTTTATTAATAATTCATCATCATCATCGTCATTAACAAAATTTTGTACTTCAAAAGTGATTAAAAAAAGTAAAAAATCAAGAATGTTTGCCTTAGTGTATCTGTGTATGATCCTGTTTTTTAATAAATAAAAATATAGCATTTTAATGTAAAGTTGACTTTTTTTCGCTGTGAAATGCTTGCAGAACATTTGTATATATTAATAAGTCCTGTTGCAGAACATTTGAAAAAATTCTGCTTATGGAAACGACGGTAGAGTACTCGAATTGCAGAACAATCCGAAGAGAGCTGCGAAGCAGTTCTGGTGGTTGGTGGGTGCAGCGATCAGGGAATAGAGTCTTATGTTTTTCTTTTCCCCATAAAAGCATACAAAACAGTGATAATGTATGCTTAATAATGCTACTAATAAAAGGTTAAAAAAATTAATAACCTTCAAATATTTGAGCTTACGTATAAAAAAAATAATGACAATAAAATGTATCAAACCCTTCAGTTTGCTCTTTCATTTTAGTTCAAAGACACTGTGATATTATCTATGCAAAAATATATGGAGAAAAAAATCTGGATAAAAGAAATAAAAGAAAAATCCCCTCATTAGAACAACTTGCAACAAAATTACAGACGATTTTGTTGATTCGTTCTGTCGTCGTTTTTTTCAACATGTGCATGCATATAGAAGCCTCCCAAAATTAAGGAGATGAATTTATTTATTTTTTTTGACTTGTTCACCTGTTCAAATGTAATATTTTTTCATTTGTCGAATGCTTAGTTGAACGTAATTATCCCTTCGATATACCTTTTCTTTATTAGTCCTTTCTATCGATTTTTGTTTTACCTAAAATCACTTTCATTAAGAAAAAGATTCAAGGTCAAAAGAGAGAGAAAAAATGTCGGTGTCTCCCAACTTGATTGCATTTGTGAAACTCGGGGTTTGGGCGCCTTTGAAGATAAGAAAATCCTCTAAAAACGAGCTATAATGTTTACCTTATCAACACTGATAAGAAATCCATGAATAATTTTATATATGTTTTAGCAAGTTGCATTGTTAAAGTTGATTATCGGCATTGTTAATTACACACCACCAGGGAAGAACGATCAATTAGACATTGCAGAGGAAAAAATATGGTGCAATAATTCTTGCTCAGGGTGCTGGTAAATTATAGCAATTTAGTATCGCCCACCGTAATCGAATTTTACTCAAAAGTATTAAAGCTGCTTAGATCAAATATTTTATCTATAATTTAATTTAATTTAATTTGATTCAGTGCCCTTCTGAAGTTTTTTTTTTTCCTTTTAGAAATTAAACCTGTGATATAATTTTTAACAAGTGTGCTAAAATTGGTGAACAATCATACAAAAAAAAAGTTAAACCATGCGATCGTTCTCCCAAAAAGTAATTACACATTACTACTGGTTCAATGTGAAAGGAAACGTGGTTCATTTAAACATTGAAATTTAGGTTGAAGCAAAATTTGAACCATATTTATGGTTTAAGCTAAAAATAATATGGTTGAATCGATTTTTCTAAGAGTGTATTAATATATCATTTACTTAAATCTATTTAACTCAAAAATATCTAGGCAAAAATTGCATCGATTAAATATTTAATTTAATTTAATTTAATTTAATTTAATTTAATTTAATTTAATTTAATTTAATTTAATTTAATTTAATTTAATTTAATTTAATTTATGGATATTTCTATTACATTGAAGATTTTTAAAAGGATTTCGTTCAAATTTTAGCAAGTTTGTTGTTAAGCTGATTGTTTTTTTTTTTTTTTTTTTATTTTTTTTTNTTTTTTTTTTTTTTTTATGTTGATTTTCTGATTTGAAAACTGGATCTTCTCATATTTTACGGAAGGTATGGTATTGAAATTGTGGAGATATGACATCGAAAATCCAATGTTATTCATCAAAATTTCAAATTTTCGACATCTGAAAAAAAAAAATTCCAAATTTTTTTAATTAAAACTTTCACTATTTCTGAATTTGCTTATCGTGCACATTTTGTGCAGAGTACTAACCTAAACACGTATACCCCAAAACACACTTTTCATAGCAACGTGTCGATTTTCATACGTCGCAATTTTATATTTTACTGAACAAATCAGCTTAAATCAGCATTGTGAAAAAAATAATAATAAATAAATATTTAAAAATCTACGTTTTTCAAGCATATTAAAATATAAAAATAATTTTATTTTTGTCAAGCCGAAAATGGAATACGACGGGAGTATCAGTTTCAGACGATGTGGAGGAAATTTTCGCTAGTGATTTATGTTAATTGCGAATATGACGTGCCTTTCGTTTTTCGTTTTTATTAAGATAGAAATTAAATTATTAAGGTAAAAATTAATTTTTAGTGCTCTTGAAAAACTTAGTTCTTAAAATTTTAATTTCATTTTATTGTTACATGCTTGTAGTTGTGTGTCGATGATGTAAAGTTGGAAAGTGGGCGAAACTTAATTTTGCTTGCACCGTTTTGGATTTCACTGTAACAAGCATAAACATTAAACATTCACTTTTGTTGAACTTATGTAAACATATGTTAAAGAAACATATGAGTCCCCTTGCCATCAGGCGAACCATGGGAAATTCTCGTGATCTTCCTCTCCATGTAACGCAAATGCGGGTTAGTTCCATCAAAAAGTCCTCAACGGAGGCAAATTTCTCCAATACTCTATCCAGGAATTCCCTTGTCTTCTGTATTGGGTTCAAAATTACAGGGCTACGGAATTGAACATTAGAAGTAGTAAATCCAAAAAATTGGGTCGGCTGTTCAACGACGTTCATAAAACAAAATATAGTATAAAATAAAAACATATGCCAAACATTCATAAAGTTGTGATATATCACAGCGCCGTTCTCCATTAACATTTAAGCTCTCTAGCTAATCGGAAAGTGTACGCAATGTTCAGTGTGCCGCGATGACTCAATTGACACTTTACGATGCGAGCGCAATTGACATTTTTCAATCCCAGGGATAATTAGCAGATACGAATGCATAGTGTTGGCGGAAATATCCTCAATGGTAAATGGAACATGAGTTAGAATCCCCTTGTCGTCGTGCTGGCCACGGGAGGTTTTCATGATTTTTCTCTCCTTTTAGCTCAAATGCGGGTTTATTCTATCAAACAATCCTCCTCGAAGGCTAATTTCTCCCAATTCCTAGAGTTCTCTTTAATTTTAACCCAACCCAAAAAACAAGGGAACTCCTAGATCAAGTAATGGGACAAACTAACCTTCGTGAAGGACTTTTTTCATTGAACTAGCTCTCATTTGCTTTAATGGAGAGGAAAACCACGAAAACCTCCCACGGTAAGCCTGACCGGAAAGGGATTCTAACCCATGATCCGTCTATCACTGAAGATATTTTACGTCAACACTGTGGTCGGTTCAAGCCAAATGTGGATTTCGTCATGGAAACTTATTTAGTCATTCAGTACACATATCCAGTTACAATTTGCAGACTTGTCGGAAAGTGATCAACATTTTGACTGACGATAAATTATCTTGAGAGATATGATGATAAGCTCTGTCTGTAGCTATCAGGTGAAACTGAATCCTGCATTGTGATCAAGTATGGAAGTGCAGTTTCAATTTCTACCCTGTAGCTAATCAGAAAGTGACTGAATTTGGTTGACCATAAAATTTAGATGGCGAAAAATTATGTTTGTCACGGTTAGAAAACAATTAAAACTTGAATTGTCCTCAGATATGAATATTCAGTTGAAATTTGATCAGTTTAGTATTCGAAAAGTGATTGAAATTTTTATCTACGATAATTTTCATTATTGCATGACGATAAATTCTGCTTGTTCTAGTTAGAAAACGATTGTAGCTTTTGATCCAGCCTACAGTTTCAGTTACAATTTTAATGCTTAAATTAGTTACAAAGTTATCAGAATTTTAATTGACTATAAATTTCCTTTGGTGATTATATTGTCATAAAACTTCCTTGTGGAGGTTAGAAAACTATTGAAACTTGAAATTGAACAAAGATCTGAAGTTGAAATTTCAATTCTCAGTTTTAAAGTGACTGAAATTTCGATTGACGATAGTTTTCGAATATGCGATAATTATCGCGATGAATTTTGTTTGTAGCCATCAAGATACGAATGAAACTTGCATTGTCATCGAACAAAGAGCTTTAAGTGTGTTCTAAATACTCTAGCTAGTCGGAAAGTGGTCGAAATCATGACTGCAAAATTTAATCGTTTCAAATATGAAAGCTAGTTGCTGATAACGTAATTATGAAAAAAATAATAAATTTAAAAACTAAAGTGGATTAAAAAGGAAAAATTAATTTTATTTCTTTATAATCAAGACAAAAGACATACGCGGAAAAGAATTCTGGTAAAATTACTGTATGGTAATGACAAAAAATATAATTATGGTTAATAAAACCAAATTATACGGCATTTAAACCATTCATTTGGTAATTTTAACGGTAACGGTTTATCGAAAATTTAGGATTTAAAAAATATAGTTCCTATTACCACGCATTTTGTAAAATAATATGAAATTAAAAAGCATATTTTGCCAAATGAATGGTATTTATGCCATGGTTCAAGGTGATGAAATAACCAATTTTTACCACATATACCACATTTTTCTACAGATTATAATACCATATTTTATTACTAATTTTACCAAAATCATTATGGTAATTCAGTAAAAATTACTGAGCTTTTTGGTGTTCCCATAGATCCAGAAACACGATAAATTTTACCATATTCTAATATTTGAGACCATACTTTTCTTCTCATGTGATACGCATCGCTTACAAAAGAAGTGGCCTATTTTCGGTGATAATAGAAGTTTATTACGAAAGTAATGTTTTTCGATTTTGTGAAAAAATTAAAATTATTATCTTCCTTTTTATTTACTTTCACATTTAAGAATGTATTAAAGATTTACTGTTGAAAGTTTATTGCTCAAAGTTGCTGCAACCTTAATATATTTCAAAGTTGAACCATATTATTAGTACTTAAACCTGGTTAAACGATGCTGTGATTCAACTTAATATCTTATTAAATAGGCTGTATTATGCACCGTATTATGGTTCAAGATACTAATATTGTGATTTAGCTTTGAACTGATTTTTCAGAAAGGGTAGCTTTTATTGTAAATTACAGTTTGATATTATTTGTTGAAGAGGAAAAATTAAACTATTTTTTGGGTTAATGATTCTAAAATAGAGGATTTTTATTCTCTGAATTTCAGTTTAAAACTTGGGTTTTCAATAACAATAGCTTTTCTCTTGTGTAATAACCTTTTGTATATTTGTAAGAAATAGTTTTAGCATACTTGTAACAAAATTTAAATACATGGTGCACATACAAACATAGCCAACAAAAAATTCGACCGTTTTAAATGACGCTGAACATAAAATCAGCTATGAAAAACTTCGATTACCTGTAGTTTTTAAACATTTGCTGCATATAAAGCACCAATTTAATTCACTAGAGTCACTTTCAATGTTATTGAAAAATTAACTTTGTGAAATTTACTATGACTTCATTATGTCCTAGTGTAAATCAGCAAATGTTCAAAAATAAATAATTTTTAGATAAATTTTATTAATGATAATAATTATTGATATTTTTTTCTCACAAACATGATATGTTCATCATTATAGAAATAATGAATTTGTTTCTAGCCATTTTGGCAAAACCTTTTTACGGGAATGACCAGTAATAATTAGTGAATTTCGCTAACATTGACTGTTCGTGATATTTCATTGTTTTCAATTTTCACAATCTTCATTGCTATCTTTCACTGTTCTTGATAAATTTTCATTGTTAACTGCTAATGCTTCATTGTTCTTGATATGTTTCCATTGTTAACTGTTGTTGTTGCACTTATTCTCGATATATTTTCATTATTAACTGTCACTGTATCAAAATTCTTGATATATATTTTTTTTCTCCATTAGCTTGCATTGTTTCACTGTTCTAGATATACGTAATTTCTTTGTTAGCTTTTTGCAGTTTAACTATTCTTGATATATTTCCTGTTGGCTAGTTTAATTTAATGTCATAGTAGAATAATCATCTTAAGTCTAGCGCAGAAAATATTGCTTTCTGGTGGTAGGCACAGACTTTCCAATGTCTTCGCTCATACGATACTTCGATGATATATGTGAGAGAATGATTATATATTCGATTAAATTCTATCGCAAAATAACACCCTGTCACCGAAATAAATTTGGGAAAGACAGATGAAATAGTATTTTCTATAGTACATAAAATAAAAGAGTCACTTTTGTGTGCCGAATGATAACTTAATGACTAAAGATCGCCAGAAAAACACTGCACATGTTTGATTTATACTCTTTTTTCCTCTAACGATCTTATAGGCCCTTAAGGAATGATTAAATTGGACAAATTGCTTACTCTCCAAATGATATTTTTCTAAGTAATTGCAGAAAAATGGACTAAGTTGCCATTAAGTAAAAATGTGTACTAATGCTTAATCATGTTTAAGCCGTGTCACTTTCAGCTCCTGTGTGGCAAAAACCAGGCGGAGATTTGTAAATCTAATATTCAGCACTATTTAGAACTATCGTAGTTCAATATTACAAAGCGGTAAGAGTACTAACAGGTTACCAGAAGAAAAAAAAATTCAATAGAAGTATTACTTTTTTAATCCATTTTAAGTAGTATTGCATACTGATAATAATCAATTTTGTGGAGTTTATTTATTTAATGTAAAAACTCGTAATGTGTATTTAATTATTCTGAGAGCGCAGTTATATATAATTTTAGTTGGACCTTAAAATTATGTGAATGTAAATAAAATGTGTAATTCGCAATTAAATAAATCTAAAAAAGAAAAGCGCAATCGTTTCTTACAATGAGATGATATGGAATTTAACAAAAATGAATTAATGCTTAATAATACAAGAAACGAATGAAATAAAAATAAAAATATGACCACCGAAGCAGACGTCTTCAGGGGGTACCGGCCTCGGTAGCCATNATTCTATTAATTTGTCTACGTATTTCTTTCTCCTGACCTTTTCCATTTCATTTTAAACTTCTTCTGCGCATTATAATAGGGGGCGTTGGCTTTTCAGTTTTTAGTGTTTTCTTTTCCTCTACTTGCTTTCGAAGTTGATGCTTGACCTGTGACTTAGTGAGTTTTTATTTCCCTGATGATTTTGGTTGATTTTCTTTTCTTAATTTGTTAGTTATTTTGAATGTATCTTGTTTTTCCTGGACCTCTATACAAAACCATCGGGGTACTGAGTAAGATATTTTAAGCATTTGCTTCTCCCTCAATTAGAAATGGTTTTGTTTTTAATGGCTACCGAGGCCGGTACCCCCTGAAGACGTCGGCTTCGGTGGTCATATTTTTATTTTTATTTCATTCGTTTCTTGTATTGATACTTTTTTCTGAAATTTCTGCTGCTTCTTAGCGCGTTTTTTTCAAAGAAGTTTTATCCTTTTCGAATTAAATTATTTGTGTTTTCTTTCAGTATTAATGCTTAATAATGAATAAAAATAAATATTTCTTAAAAGAAGAAAAAAAGACAATTCGTTTCGAGCAACCAGAAGATATAGATTATAGAATGTAACAACGATGAATACATTCTATTAAACTGTTACCGTCAAGTTCTTACTTAAAATAAGTCTTACTAATATACTTTATTTATAAAAAAAAATTAAAGAGAGAAAAGCAATATAATATTTTGTTCAGACGACTTTTTAAATGGCAGGATTCTCAGAATCGTTTGTAAATTTTAAATTTTAAAGCTATATTTTTTTTTTAAGTTTCAGCATTAATAAGGTAATAATAAAGTAATAATAAGGTAAGCAAAATAGGTTTTTGTAACAAACTATTCCTAAGTGATGGCTTTTAAATAATTCAATAATTTTTTTCATAGAGAATGTGAATGTAGCGTTTCTTTGTATTTAAACATTAGAATACAACTACACTCAAACATTCACTTGTTCTGAAGCAAACGTTTTTATTGCATAACAGCTGATAATTATATCTTCACGTATAAACACAAAGCTATAAATTAGGCCTCCAGCTTTCTGATAGACTTGTACGTAACTTATATAATGTTTAATGCACACTCAAAAAAATTGTTCAAATGTTAAACCATGATGCGGAACAAATCTGCTACATTAATTAAGAGTTGAATTGAACCACATATTCCCATTTAAGTTGAACCATAATATCATTAGGAAGTACGATAATATGGTTCAATTTAGAACAATAATATTGTTCAAATTTGCTGCAAATTAGAAGAATATCATGGTTTGGTCTAAAATTTCTTATACTTTTTGGCAAAATCATATTTCTGCATGCAAGTCAAATGAGAAAACGTTGAAAATGGTACCTTTCTGCGAAAAGCTTTCATTATAAACGTAAGATCAAGTAACCAATTTGTCTTGACCACCCCTAGTCTGTTTCTTAAGGTACCGTCATTTTTTTTTATAAAATAATAACAATCTTCAACATTTAAATAAATAAAGATTAAACCACACGTTGTCTTCACTATTTGTACACGAAATGAAAATTACAGTGTTTAAATATGTAAATTTGTTAATACATATTCTACTTTAGCAATTCATCAAACTTCAATTGACAGCTTTCTATAGAATCCTCTAATGGTTTTCTTATCGGGTTTTAAAGTGTTAAAATATTTATAAAAAAATGATTGATATTCCTTATACGCTGTCATTAACATTATAATCAAATAAAGTATTTTGAAACACCTGTTTTTTTAACTGCCCATCACTGGAAACGTAAGTCGAAAACGATTATTTTTATTTTAATTTCGATTTTATCTGTTCGGTCAAGCATAGTTTAGATGAATTTTCATTCGTATTCAAAACTTTAATTATAAATAATTTGAAATTTTTCAATTGTTATTAAGAATGTTTTTTTTTCTCAATGATTTGATTTTTTACGAATTGTCATTTATCTTTTTTCAGTGAAAATGTAGATACAGCCACCTGCTCTTTACTGTACAATTTCTTCATTTGTTTTATTAACTATTCATTGTTTTGTTTTAATTTATTATTTTCGTTGATGAATGATGATAGTTTGTTAGTATTAGATAGTTTGTTTGTTTGTTATAAATTTGTTGTAGCTAAATTTTTAGTATTTAGGTAAGGAAAGACCATAATTAAAATTTCAAACATTCCTTGCTTATATTCAATTTTTTTTTAATTATTATTTTGCAAAGTCTAACAGTATGCCCATTTCAGAATATTTTCTTAAAAATATGAACTGAAATTCATTGAAATGATAAACGTAACATTTAGCTTAAAAGTGCATACAGTTGACATGCACATTCGCTTATTGCTTCAAAACTTAATTCAATTTACGTAACAGTTTATAAAATGTACGTTAAAAAAATTATTTCTTGAAATCCGATTTATTTAAAAGTTAACTGCATATGAGTAAAATATTTTCTTGTAGTCCGATATATTTAAAAGTTCATAAAATAATTTCCGTTGAATGTAAAGATTTTGTGATTTCGCTGATAGATTTTCATTAGTTATAGGACTAGGGAGAGTATAATGATAAGTAAAATTTTCAAATTGTCCGGGGCAACCAATCAATAGAAAATTCCAACAAACATGCAGAAATATGCAAACTATTTATCTATTGACAATATTAAAGAATAGTTTGTAGCAAAAGTATTTCCTTTTGAAAAATTCGCCTTTTAACTATATATAGCGAAGCCTTTCAACTTGAGAGTATGTACATTTCAGAACATTTACCTAAAAGAGTAAGCTGAAACGATTAATATACACCACATTTATGTTTTAAAGTGTATATAAATAGAATAATCATTTGCAATCTTTTCTACTGCCTCAATAACTTTAAATTTTATTCTTATTTATTAAAAAAAATTAACAAAATTTAGTATAGCTATTTTCGTTGTATAGGACTTCTGTGATGGCGTTGATATGTTTTGATAAATTAAACTGAAAAAAATAACGGAATTAAGGGTTATTTTTAGTTCACTATGCCGCCATTAGGCTAGATCTTCAAAAATTCCTATATGCAACAATAGATAGATCATTCACATGATTTCTGTTAATTTTTCTTTAAATTAAATAAAAATGACGAAGTTATCGAAAAGGAGTTTCGTTCAATTCAAAAAGTTTTAATTTAAAAAAATCATACAAAGTTTTATTAAGTTTTATTAATGTAATTATTAAGTTTTAAGTTATTAAGTTTTATTAATGTAATTAAAATATATTAGACAATGTAAAAATATGTGTTATTGCATTTAATTTTTTATAAAATTAATAGATTTAAAACTTTTTTTAACTATCACATTGATATGCCATTCCAAACATTTTAGTTACTTTTAAAGTTCTAACCTTTTATCTACTCAGCACTTCTGAATTTTTTATGAAATTCAATTCAAATTGCGCTTAAAAATATATCTTTTAATCAAAAAATTAATTTTAAATTAAAACTTACCATAGCTGTATAAAAATTTACGTATAAGTTCATTTAATTTTTTAAAAAACATCAAACGTTTCTAATAAAACAGATATTCCTAGCATTTATAATAAACAAAATTAACTCTGAACTAATTTCATAAAATAAATGAAAAATAAATAAATAGTATAATTCTAAGCAAAGAAAAAAGAAGAAATAAATCTTTTTTTTTAATAGCAAAAAAATCGGCTTTTAATTAATTTATGAACATTCATTTTGAAGGGGTGATAGTCGGCATACATTGTATCATACAAAAGAAATAATAAGATCAGCCATCCGCTAAATCGTGCTCATGGAGGAAATTATATAAAAATAGCCTCGTTATAATAAGGTTCGACCTCTCCTAAACACGTTACATTTTGTGCCCCATTTGTAATCCCCGACCTTTCAAAACAGTTTAGCCTGGCTTTTTACTTATTGATGAAAACAATCTACCTGTCACGTCATCTGCCAATATGCCACGTAAGGGATCATCAACAAATTAATAATAATAAGTTTTTAGGTTTATTCGAACTTTACGTGGAACGTTAACAAAATATATGCAAACGGATCGTATTATGATGTTTCTAATAAATATCTGATATTAAGATGGAAGTTAAAAACTTCATACGCTGAGTTACATTTTTCCTAAAACTAAAGAACGTTTTAAGTAACATATATATTTCTCCTAATACTAGAATGGAAGTTAAGAACTCCGTGAAGAACGTATTGCATTAAATTTTTACTAATATTGGAAAAGTTGTTAAGTAAAATATTTTTCTTGACACTAAAATAAAAATTAAGAGTTACGTTATGAACATTTTAAGTTTCATTTTACTAATACTGAAGAACATAAATTCCTATAGAAGTTGAAGAAATAGAAGTTGAAAATTCCGTTTACGAAGATGTTACGTTACACTTTCTCTTTTTACTAATGTATTAAAGAATATCGTAAGTTTTAAAAATATTTTTCCTTACACCAAAATGAAAGTTAAAAACTTCATGAACATGATAGATTAAATTTTTGCTAATATTAAAAAATTTGTTACGTAGCATAAATATTTTTCCCAACACTAAAATTAACAGTTATGTAAAAAACATTTTACGTTACGTTTTTCCTAATACTACTAAAGACATAGAAATAAAAAATAAAAGAAAAAAATTTGAATGTTAAAATAGAAGTTGAAATTTCTGTTTAAGAAGATGTTACGTTACACTTTCTCTTTCCGAATGTATTAAAGAATACCGTAAGTTTTAAAAATGTGTTTTCTATTTCTGAAGTATTTTATTTTATTTTATTTCATGCCATTGGTCGTTTATCAGGCAACTCAATTTTGGGTTTACAATTACCTATGTTCAACTCCTAAGCCTTGTAATTTTGAACCTAATCCAGAAAACAAGGAAACTCTTGTATCAAGAATCAGGAGAAATTTTACTTTGTGGAAGACTTTTTGTTGGAACTAACCCGCATTTGCATCACTAAGAGAGGAAAACCACGAAAATCTCCCACGGTTAACCTGACAGCAAGGGGACTTTAACCTATGATCCGTCTACCACTAAGGATATTTTATGTGGTCGGACCCAGTGTGGTCGGTTCAAGCCGGGTGCAGAATTCGTATCGACCAGCAATCGCTGGGTTTCGAACCCGGTTCACTTTATTAGAGGGCGAACGCTCTATCCCCTGAGTCACCGGTTCTGATATCGAAGTATTTTATTTTATTTTATAACCGTTGTTGAGCAGCAGACCCAATTTTTATGTGTTTACGACTACTAATGTTCAACTCCGTAGCCTTGTAATTTTGAACCTAATCCAGATGACAAGTGTACTCCTGGATCGAGTATTGGTAGAAATTTGTCTTCGTGGAGGATTTTTTGATGGAGCAAACCCGCATTTGCGTTAAATGGAGAGGATGACCACGAGAACCTCCCATGGTTAGCCTGACGGCAAGTGGACTCTAACCCATGATTCGTCTACCACTGAGGATGCGGAATTCATATCGACGGGGATTCGAACCCGGTTCGCCTCATTGGAAGGCGAATGCTTTATCCCCTGAGCCATTACGGCTCTGATATCGAAGTATGTCGTATCACTAAAGAGAAACCTGGAAGAAAAACATTAAAACTAGTTTGATTACCTGATTAAATTTCCAGGTGTTTCCAATAATCGCCATTCAACTTACCGCTGTTTCCTCGGAAATTATTTATTTTCATATATCTGTCTTCCTAACTAGTGATTTGTAAATTTAATAACGCCCTAACTTAAGTCTTAATTTGAAAACCCTCATATGAAAGCTTTTTTCTCGTTTTTCAAGAGGATTTAAAAACTCATATTAAGGCCGGTCATTACGGAACACCCTGCATATTAAAATTTAAAGTTCAAAACTGAAATAACTAGTAAAAAAAAGAATTATAACTATGAATATAATATAAAAGTAGAAATCATGCTATAAATTCAGCTTAATATCATTACTATCAATTACTTTAATATCATTATTAATTTATATTTCAATGAAAAGTCCAAAAATAATCTCTCTCTTATATAACGATTACAGTTATTTGAAAAAGTAGCGTTAACCCTTTACTCCACCCCTTTGAAGATCCGTAAAGCTAAATTAGAATTTGATTTTCTCGTTTGTCCTCCAAAATTTAACTGCTTTGTAGTACATATGCTGAGGTGATTGTCTTAATGAGGGAAAAGAAATGACCAAGATTCTGTGCTAGTTTTAACGTTAAAAAACATACTGTTTCCCCGCTTGTAGCTTCGTTAATTTGCCGCCAACTGTTCTAAATGAAATGGTTTATCATTGAAATTTGAAGCAGCAGTCAGTTTATTTCTTATATTTCAATTTTATCTGATTGTTGATGATTTTTTGTTTATTATTGCAAAGATTCCGTATTTTACATTTACGTTTTGAGTATCAGACTTATAACATTGAGCACGCAGTTTAGCAAATATACAAAGGTAATGAAAAATGTCCCCCTCCCCTTCCAAAAAATTGTAATTGATATTTTACGGTATTTTTCTGTATTCCTCAACCAATCCTTCATATGAAAATAATTATTATTATTCACTTTTAAGAAATGTGGGGTGAAGAATTAAGCATAATCATTTGTCATAGCTTTAAAATAAAATTATAATATTCCAAAAAAAAAAAAATATTTAAGAAGTTCAAAAAAGTACAAGTGCAAGTTAAAATAAAAGAACAAAAAATTTTTGAAAAAGCATTAAAATACTTCGAATGAAGTTAGAATAAAAAAACTTTTTTTTTATTCTTAAATTATAAACTAATAAATTTCAAAATTGAAACATTATTTCAGTTGAAAAAAATCAGTTTCTGCCTTTGATCTATTGATAAAATCGTGTGCATTGCCTATGATCCATCTATCGATACTCAATAAGCAAAAGAAATAGAAAATGTAAAACTAATTGCCTAAAATTTAGTTTAACAGTTATAACAGATATATCAAAGGATTAATTAAATATACATTATTGATCGCATGAATATTTCGCGAAGCTCTGCTATTCCAGCCAAACGATATCGAAAATCTACTCTCTCCCTTTTCACCACCCCTTAATAGCTCAATTCAAACTATAGGCAGGTGGAAAAGAAAATAATTTTTTTTTTCCAAGCAATGAAATCATTCGATCATCACGATATACAATAACTATCCTTCTTGCCCTGTAAATTACATTAATACTTTTTATTGTGTTTAACATTTGGGAGCTAGTATAATTCCTTATTTTTAATGTTATAGTTTCTAACTATGAATAAATGACTTAATAAAAGATTGTATAGTTTTCAGGAAAATGTCATTAAAAAATATTAAAAGATAAATTTATTTTAATTTAATTTTTTTTTCGTTAATTCTTCCTAATTGTTTCAATCTAAGTTAAAATGCTACAGATAAATATGGAATGGAATGCGATGAAAAGTCATTTTTATAGAAAAAATAGCATGTTGTCCAGAATATAAAAATGATTTAATACCTTTTGAGCATACTATTTCAGGCGGTAAAGGTGAAAATGTTTTTGATTTGTCCCATTTTAGGTAGGGGCCTTAAGATTACCATAATTAGCATACAAGCACGCATTATTTTTTTTAAGAAAAAATGCTTCTAAATTCATGATCAAGGGTTAAAAATGTAGAAAAAAATCATTTTATATTTTTGAATATAATTCTAAAACTTGTTCAACTTTAAATGAACTAGGAAATTGTGTGCAAAAAGCTTATAATTCACGTAAAGCATTCTAAAGCTATGGTGAAATACACAACTGACAAAACTAACATTAAGGGGTCCCAAGTTTTCGACCACCCTTCTTTAACAAAACTGTCGAGACATACCACATATTTTGTTTATTCAGAGAAAATACGCTTTTGTGTATTGTTGATTTTGGTAACTTTATCGTTTACGCTTATTAATTAGCATATTTCAGGTTGGGTCCTTGAACTATCTTACATTAAAATTAAATTATCAGATCAAAAGTTATTAACGTGTTTCCTTTTTCATTTTGTACCCGGTGCAATGCTACAGAAGTTAGACCTTGAATTTGTTTTGTCCAAATGATCGAATTTTTAAATACTAATGATGAGGTTTAAGGGAAACATAAAAAAATATTAATTCCAAATTTCACACACTTTGGCTTTTATTTTTTTCTTGATTGTTCTTAATAGTCTGCTGTTTAACATGAAGCTAAAATATTGAGTGTAAAACACGAAAAAGTTTTTAAAAAATGAAAATTAAAGTTTGATCGATGAAGCAAGATGAAACTATTGATTTAAATTTGAAATCAATATTTGTTAAAAGAAAATCCAAAAGGAACTTAATTTTTTTGATCAAACGATTTTAAAAACGCATTTTCAGAATATTTTGCAACTCTTTCGTTTTAAACATTTTTTTGGATGAAATAAGGCATATTAAAATTAGGTTAAATAATAAGCCATTCCGCAGTAATAATTTGTAAATTGTATGCAAGTAACTAATTTAAGTAAACTTTTAACAGAAAATCTGATTGTACGTGAAATGGGAATTATTTTAATACGCAATAAATATTTCTAATAATTTTTTTTTTAAAAAAACAAGCAATATGTTTATAACAATGAGATATGAAATGAAGTAAACAAAAAATTAAATACCTTCTATTAAAGTATTTTTCCCAAGTATGTTCTTACTTAAAAAGAATCTCGCTAATGAACCCTATTCAAAAAGAAAAAAAAAAAGAAAATTAAGAGAAAAAAGGAAAACAATATTTTGTTCAAACGATTTTTTAAATGGTAGCCTTTTTAGAATCGTTTGCAAAGTTTTAAATTTTAAAGCGTTTCTTAAACACATATCAAAAGTCACGATTAGTTTATGCAATAAATCATTCCACATTGATAGTTTTTAAATAATTCGAAAAAAATTTCTATGGGAAATGTGAAAAAAGCGTTTTCTTATATTTAAACATTAAAATGCAACTCCAATCAAGCAAAGAACGTATACGCTTTGCGTGCATTCACTCGTCTTGAAGACAAAATTTTTATGATATAACAACTGATAATTATATCTACTAAATCTATAATGAAGATCGAATACGAGTATTCGTAACTATATTGTTTCGTAAGTAAATATTAGTTTTATTCCGTACTTTAATCATTTGATGAATGTATGCTTTTATAGAATTAATTTGAGATGTTTTGCGGTAGATGGATATCTACTTCAGAGCAACCAGCTTAGTGAGGTTGTTTTTGAGATGTACGGATTATTTTTCTACAATACTTCAAGTAAATACGTATAATTAAGGTGGGAATAATTTCACCCGATCCAAACTTGAAGTATTTTTCAGTTATATATGAGGTTGATTTTGTGAGGTGTAAATGAGGTTGAAATTGAGGTTTATTAATGAGGTTATTTTTGGTGCAAAACATAAAGCCATTTTCTATCTCAGGTGTTTTTTTTGTCAACCTCCAACACACCTTATTTTTTTGAAAGGAATAAAGGAAGTTAATTATACAATTTTAAATAGCCAATTTAATGAATTACAATTAGCACCTCATTCATTTGATGAATCTGTGACTCCTTTTTAAATGAAATAACTTGCGGTTCAATTGTTACGTAATTTGGTTTATTTAAGTTTGGTGTGACATTTTCAGCAAAACTAAGAACAAATGGAATTATGAATTACTTTTCAACATAAACATTTTTTTTCGAATTTTTATTCATTGTTTACCATGCAACAATAAATTTTAACACTTGATCGGAAGTTTAGTTCAAAATACTCATGTAGTTGTTGATTACATGCTGCAAAAATTAAAGAAAAGTGAAAAAATAAAGGACAAAGATCGGAAGAGCACTAGGGTCGCTTTGAATAATGGACATTTTTTTAAGCATAAATTTTCTTAAAGCTTTAATTAATAATTATTAAAATTTGTTTTTTTATTTACATGTTTTAAAATAACCATAAATCAACAACCATTATTATTTAAATCAGAATTTTTAATTTTTTTTCAAAAAAAGGAAAAATCTTGTCAAACCTAGACGACGATTAGAAACGTCCACTCATTCTGAAAGGAGAATTTTCATTATATACCAGCTAACAGTTTAGTATAATAATTATACAAAATCTGTAACGTATAGATCAAATATATAATTATATAGTTTCGAAAGTAAATATATAATTTTATTTCGCACCTCATTCATTTGATGAATGTATCCCCTTTAACAAATGGAATGAATTGCGGATTGGTTGTTACCTAGTTTGGTTTCTTTTAGTTTGGTGTGACATCTTCAGCAAAACTAGGACAAATGGAGTCATGAATTACTTTCTAATGCAAATATCTTTCTTCAAATACTAATTATCGGAGACATTTTTTGAACAGTATGCAATACATAATTGGTACTCTCAATTCTAATCATTCGAAAATCCCTAAGTAAACGAAGTAGTGTGCTTGCATGTATTAATATTTAGATCTCATAATAAATTATTTTTGGCACCTATAGAAAGATTTTTTTTTCTTAGAATTCCAATAAAGACATTATATGTCGCTTAAGCCCAAATGATGAGAAAGTAATGTTAAAATTAAACATTTGCAAGCATAAATGTACAAAAGTACACGGTTTCTCCGCGGGCTGCGGCACTCTAAAGTGCAAACAATTTATTTAAATATGTTTAATGAAGAAAATTTATGGTAGTAAAAGTTACATGTAAAGGTGTGTAAATGCCCGTGGCAAACTAATTGACTGTTCCTAAAAACAAGAGTGTAATCATTGGAGGTGGCATAATAACCCTATTTAATTGAATACAAAAAATTGGAAACATATGCATTTTTTAAATATTTTATTCCATATTTTATATCTATCCTTCTACATATTCAAACTGTGTTAATCATTTGATTTTTTTTTTTCAATTCTTTGCAGGGGTACGCATCTCGCTAAGGCTAATGGCGACAATCTTTCCCCTAAATTTGAAAATCACCTCTACCCCCCCTTTCCGAAAGAAACAAAGAATAAATTTTTTTTTTATTTAAACAACGCTTTTTAGCTATATCTGTAATATTTTGTAAAACATGATTTTTAGAAGACGAAATTAACAGAAAAACAAAATTTGCTATGTAAAACTGACACACAAGTTGATGCGTTGTTCTCTTAAAAACTTATATCACTTGAAATATAATTAGCTATTTTTTAAAAAAATAATTTATATACAAAGATTTATCTGAAGTGGTCAGAAAGAAATTTTAAAAAATTTATATTTTTTTAATTATATACCTAAAAAGATAGTATACTTTCTCCGGGTGGTAATATAGATAGTAAAAAAAAAAAATTAAAGCTCATATAAGAGTATTATATAAAAGTATTAAATAAAAATATTAAAAAGTATAAAATGTTTCATCAAACTTAAAACTAAACCTTGTATCTCTTTTCTCTATATATAAAATATAAAAAGGCAAGACTGTATGTATGCTTGCTAATAACTCAAGAGCGAGACAACCGATTTGAATCTTGTTTTTTTCTGCAATAAGCAAATTTTCATGGGGTGGTTTGTAAGCAGTTGCTACTTTCAGGCGTCATATAATTCAAACGTAGTATCAAAATTTCATTGTTGAAACCCGTTGTTACATATTCCTTCATTTCTTTTGAACATCTTCGCCGATTGCCACAGCATTTTTTGTTACAAATTTCTAATACTTTTTTGGATAATTAGGTACTTGCAATTCAAAAAGAAAAAGACCTCCCATGTGACCTATGACGTCAGCGCCAGCTGATCTTTATCAGCAAAATGGCGCATTAAAGTAGAGCTAAATTTCTCTACATAAGTTAGAATTTTAATTAAGGATAAGTTAGTTAAATACAGAGCAGTATCGCGCATACATCAAATTAGTTGAAATATAATTCTTTCTCGTCTAAGTCTTTTACTTAACTTAAATTCATTAATTGTTTATGTAGTTTATCGTGACCGGGATATATTTTTGTTTGTGTACCTGGCAACTTCGATACATAATAAGTTTGTGTGAAAGAATTTAGAAAGCGTCAGTTAAGAAAATTTACACTTGACGAGCTTGGTGTACTCGAAGTAGAATGAAAGAACATTGGCTAACGTAAACAAATGCCACTTTTCAACAACCACTCAGGATCGAGATATCCACAATTCGTCACTTGCAGGTATCGCATTTTTAGTTGTTCATGTGCAATATTTAAAAACGAGTTTTTCATTGTTTCATCGTTGCGTAGTCATAGAAACCACGATGTTACAAAATTTTTTTTACAAAAGTTAGAAGAATGATGAAATACCAAATTAAAGCTTGCCAAACTTATAGTTTAAATTATTAAGCAAAAAAGGCATGCTGGAAACATATATATCAACTAACAATCAAAAAAATATGTGAAGTATTAAAGAAATTAAAAATTAAAGAAATACTATATTTAGTCACAGGTAATTTAAAAAAAAACATAAATATAGCGTAACATGCTTATTCTCATTTGTAAAAGCAGCAATTTAATTTCAAGACATTTAAATTCATTAAACTCTAATACTAAAACTTTTTTGTTGCCAAATATTAATAATAATTATTTTTCTTACATCTTTGTTTTAAACACAAATGTTTACTTTTCTGAGTGTGTATTAGTATACTTTTAATAAATTATAAGAATAATCGAAATTTGTCGAGAGGTTACGCACTAATGATGGTTCGATACATTAAATGTTCGTAAATTATATGTTTGTAAGTCCCAAATCCTGGATCTGAACATTTTTAAGGAAATTTTTTTAACGAAACAGAATATTTCGTCAAAAAAGTTAAATAAAACTGATTGGCTATCAAAAGTATATGTAATTTGCCAAAATCAATTAAACATGACATGTGAATATCAAGTCTAATTTTAACTTTTCAGCAAAAAACTAATTTATTTGGTTGTGCTGCTTTTTAGTTTTTCAAAAGTGTGTGAACAGTGTGTCTAACTCTCCGTCTTCATTATAATCAGGCGACGTAAATGAACAACAAACAAACAAACATTATAATCAGGAAAATCTTTTTCTTCTTCCCCTATTGAGATCCTTTAAGTTATCAATGTTGGCATTACTTTTCAATTCTTCATAAACTGCTACCAAGAAAATTATTCTTTTACCAAAATTGAAAAATATTACTCTTAAATGAGGCTCTATATCTTTGAAATGAGACTTTTTAACACTGCAGTCACAGAAAATAAGCAATTATTGCGTAAAAGCTTCGAATGTAATAAAAATGAAATAAAAATGAACAAAATAATAACCCCTCTAAAAAAGGTTTTAGAAAGTACCCCCCCCACACACACTAAAAAAATAAAACTAATGTTTTAGTTCAATAAATGCATTAGTTATAAAAGTGCTTTCTTTATTATGCAAATTCTGAGTTCAAAATATAATGAACATAGCTGAAAAGAATAAACCTAGCTAAAAACAAAAATCCAAAGAGTAAAGAAAGGAAAAAATTATATATATTATTGTTAAACAATGTTTAACATTACACATTGTTTAACAATTATGAAATCTAATCCGCCACCAAAAAAAGAAGAAAAAAAACTCCGACTTTTTTAAATTAAACTACAAGTTGTAAATGCGTGTCTATTATTTTTTTATGATTATAAAGTAGAACATTGATGATATAATAAATTTGATTGGAAATATCCCGCACTAAAAAGATTCGAAAAAATCATCCCCATCCCAAATATTAAAAATATATAATCAGAAATATTCCATAAATATTTAATTTACTGTTTAAAAAACTACAAAGATGTATAAAATATTTTTTAAAGAAAGAATCTTCCCTCCAAAATGGCTATGGAGACTTGCCCCCCTTGGTACCTCCTATGGATACCACAAATTCTTTGGAAAATTAATTAATTCCAACAAAATGTTCTTGATATTTTTCTTAAATACTTCATTATTTTATTTATTTACTTTTATAAAAATCATATATATTTCATAAAATAATTTGTTTCAGACACACATTTACAAGTTAAAATTTTTTAATTTAATAAGATAATAATAAAGAAGATAATCATAAGATAATAATAAAAAAGATAATAATGAGAAGATAATAATAATAAGATAATAATAAGAAATATATATATTATAAGCAGATTTATGTATATTTTTCACAGAGTTGTAAAAACAATAGAAGTCCAAAATAAATCATTAGCATAGTAATCACGTTTTATTTAAAAATCTCTCAATTTAAAAAGTAAGTAAAAAACTGAATAAAAGATGCTGAAATTCTCCATCTCGAGTAAAATAAAAGAAATGCTGCAAAATTTTTAAATATGCTACTGAAATGCGTGAAACTGAGGACAGCAGTTCACGTTGTATTGCTAAATTAAAACATGTTACAATTCCCTGCAATAAAACTAATAAGATAAATTCATAGTATCACGGCTGAGTCTCTGAGAAAATTTAAAGATCAAACGGAGGTCATGATTTTTAAATAAAGTTACTCACGAATTGAAGGTAAATTTTAGTCACGATTTCAATCAAAAAAAAGCAAACTGGTCTTGTCATATTTTGTGAAAAAAGACCGAGGGGCCTTTCCGGAAATAAGGGGTAGACGTTGCATGGGAAATATGGATGCTAATATGGTATTAAAAAACAAAAGTGCTTTTTAAGAAAAAGGCAATTTATCAATTTTTGTGGGAAACTCGATTAAAAATGTTACTGATTGAGTTGATGTGATCGATAAGTTAAAATTATTCGTTGAATGAGGCATTAAGTCGAAACTTTTATCGTTTAAGTTATGTAAAGAATGCTTTGAACAATATTCGGATACATTTTCTGAGAATATATATGCGCTCGGAAAGTACTATAAATATTATCATGATAAAATTAGTTAGGAGCATTTTTGAGCGGAAATTGTAAATAAGTTTTCAAAAGTAATACCACTCTAGCTAAAATCGGAAACAAAAATGTACTTTCTATGAAGAAACAGGCCTTTTTTTCAACAGATTCGGATTTCTGACACTTCAAAATACCATAATCTGGAAAATATGGGCCCCATAGTTTGGTCAGTAGAGCTATTTAAAATTAAGACCCGTTAATGTTAATTTTATTTTTTGCTTAATTTGCCATATCTCGAGAACTTCTTAAGCGAATTAAAAAAATTTTGAACACGATTATAAAATTCGTTTACCCAAAGATAATTCAATGTAAAAATTGACATTTTGGTGAATATTTTTTTTAATTATTTTATTTAATAATAGTAGAAAAAAATTTAATTGTAATGTATGAAACTTTTAATATCATTTCAAAATAAGTAAATTAACATGGTAAAATACAAAATTTGCGCAAAATAGGTCGAAAAGTTGCTGATAAATCGAATTTTAAAAAAGTCGTATTTATAAAATTTATTTTCTCAGGAATTATTTAACCGATTTAGCTCAAATTTTTTGTTTTGCCATGTAAAATTAAAAATTTTAAAATTATGTAAAAAATTGTGCATCTTATAGTTCAAAATTTTTTCGATTATAAATAATTTTAAAAAAATAGTACATATTTATTAAAAGTTATTTTTTGCATTCAATTATCTTCGAGGAAACGAATTTTATAATTGTGAGCAAAAATTTTTTAATTGGCTTAAATAGTTCTCGAGATATGGCGAAATACGCAAAAAGTAAAATTAACGTTGAGGGGTCAAATTTTCGGATCGCTCTTTTGGCCAAACTAAGGGGACCATATTTCCTAGATTGCGGCTAACCCCTATATTTTGGGTGGCAGAAGCCCGAATCCGTTGGAAAAAAGGCACGTTTCTTCAGAGAAAGTACGTTTTTGTGTCTGGTTTTGTAATTTAAAATATCGTCTGCCCTAATTAACTGGCATATTTCAGGTCACCTCCTCGAACCATTAAGAATGAGTCCTAGAACTTGAAGATCCGATCATTAGATCATAAGTTATTCAGGGTGGTCCGTTTTTTATTTTGCGCACTGTACATTGCACAAAATAAGAATAAAAAATGCTACATTTTAAATAACTTTTGTCCTAATGGTCAACTTTCATATATTAAAATACAATTTTCCGGGATTGAGAAGTATACCTTAAATGGGTTAATCAGCACAGACAGTAATTTCATCTTAATTTACAACCGGCATTGATCCATTTTTGGCCCTACGCAGACTGATCAAAGTTGTCACCCACCCGCTTACTGGCAGCAGCCAGCGATGTTTGCAGGGCCCGACTTAGCCTAAGTGGGGCCCGGGGCAAAAACTTCTTTGAGGGGCCCCCTTTTGCTTCACTACTTCAGCAATGGAGAACCAAACTTTATGGAAGTATTTAAATTTTTCAACATAACAAGAAAATTGACTAGGACCTAAAATAGCTGTAAGGTTCAACTCCCCTCCTCCGATGGTCAGACGAAATATCATTCGTCCATTATTTTTATTGACGATTCCATGTCCAGCATGCCGAATGTAGTTTTCTGATTGTCATCTAGCAGTGAAAATTCATATCCTTGGATTAGGGTGGAATTCAGCAAAATGTTCTTAATTACAATGGCCCAATTAAGCCAATAAAAAACCGGTATTTTTGTAAACATATCGCGCCTTGTGATAAGTAAAAATACAAGCTTTTGATTGGTCAAATTTGTCCATCGTAATTGCGAAAAGTTGGCTGAATAACGCTCTAGAAAGCCATAGATTTACAAAATATAGATTTTTTGTGTTCCTACGATAGATTAATGAAGAAGCTGACATAAAACTGACGGATTTTACACAGTACTGATATTTTGTTTTCAAAAAAGTTCATTTAAGAAGGAAACGCAAAATAAACTTTCTATTCGATTTGGTGGTCTCCTCTGATGTGGGGGCCCGGGGCAACTGCCCCGTATGCCCCTGTCCTAGTCAGGCTCTGGATGTTTGACTTCGGTGTTCTATTGGGAACCGTGTCTTTATGATCAGTCTACTGCAGGACACTAATTGAAATAAAAAAATCAGTTTAAAAACTAAAAATCCAAATTAATGGAGAAAATTTAGTTATTTATTATGGAGAACCGTAAAAAGTCACATATTATTATTGACACCAATGATTCTTAAATTTGGTAAAAGGCACGCAGGCATCATAGTAATTCGTGTAGTTTTAATAGGTACGAAATAAACTCTTATAAAGGTACCAAGTATTTTACGAGTAAATTTGGTGCCGGTTACAGCTACGCCAATACTGTACACCTTTATGATAAATTTTTAACGGCCCCGATATTAAGTATGTACAGGAATAAATTGCTTCATGGTGGTAACTTTCAAACATCACGAGTTGCCTCTACCGACTGCGGGTGGGTGACCACTTGGATCAATCTGCGTAGGAACCGAGGGTGTGCGGTATTGGTCCTCGTTAAACTGTGCTACCGTAAAGTGCTCGACTTCGCGCGCAGGTCGTCGGGCTACCGAAGCGGGGGTGCCATCCCCTCCGCAGAGGATCAAAATTGTGATGGCATGTCTTCGGATCATCCTCCGGGATGTTTCCCAGACCGTCGCCAATAGCCCATTGTGCAGCTCTAGTGCGACGTAAATTAACAACAACAACAACAGCCTCTATCGACTGCATTCTGCCGGATCATACTGAATATAGTTAATTTTAATGGGATGAACTACTTAAAACGTGTTTTACCTAATCTAATAATGCAAAGTCACAGAGAAAGGCAACAAATAAATAAAAAAACATGGGAATAATTTTAGTTTTATTATTTGTGTCGGTTTTGTGCCCAATTCCGTAGTGTTGTTCAGTACTGATTGATTGGCGCTTATTTTTTTCCCGTATGAAGAACGGGTATTCAGATAGTATAAAATATTTAAAAACTACAGAATTCTGATTTTTTTAATGCAAATTTTAAAAGTACTAGATAGATAAATTTAGTTTATGGTATGATCAAAATGCTTGACTATATGCAATCGCGGATGATTACTTAAATCTTATACCGCAATGGTCTTTTCGTTACTTGCAACGGAATATATATAACCTTGGAAGCGCTTTCCAAGTTTTCATGCAAAATAGAACAAAATAATGCGCACGGGTACAGTGCCCGCAGAAATTTTCTCAGGGAGTTTCAGCAAGAAAAAAAGTTCAAAATAATATTCCAAAAAATCGTGGATAAATATTTTTACATGCGCGCATTAAAAGTTTTTACAATCAATTCCAATAAATTAGTTTATACTTTAGAACCAACAAAGATTGACCATAAATTTAAATTTTCAACAATATTTAAAATTTAGAGCACAAGAAATTAATAAATATAGAGCTTCATTTAAATTAAATTAAATGAAAGCAAAAGATTTCATGACTTTTTCTAAAATTTTTAATATTATCTTTTTCTATTCATTTTCTAATTAGCAAAATACTGAAGTAGTTAGTTATGGTTTTAAATTGAAAATTGCTTGAAAATAATTGCAACTTTAGCGCTCCAAGTATAAATCGGAAAAGTTTCGGTAAATAATTTCTTCATTTATTCGTAATATTTTTAATTACTAAAAATACATTTTAAAAGCAAAATATATTCTTTAATGTATTAGATTCTCTATAGGCGCCCGTGCGCATGGTCAAAATAAGTCCATCATTCCTGCATTCGAACACTAAGTTTGAACTAAACCTCACAACCTTTTTTCAAACAGCTCAATAATAAGATATAAAATTACCTACATTTAATGTTAGCTACGTTTGCAACTAGTTCCCACAATCGATAAAATTAAAGTTAAGCAATGAGCAAGAAAAAAATAAAGTTGACCAAGATATAAAAGGAACAGTAACTTTTTTGTGATATCAGAATGGACTGAGGCTTCGTTTAGAACCCCTGTTGTAAACTGTATAAATCGAAATAAAGAGACAAAAAACAGAAATAAAACCTTTAATAAAATACCAGAAAGTATAGGGCTTAGCAGTAGGCATCGCAACCACAAGATGAAAAGATAGATTTTTTTTTTACCCTCTATTTATAAATAATACAGATCCTATAGCAGACAAGATAATTTTTTGTTATCTAAATAGTACAACTCAAATCTATTTACAAATTTATGCAAATGACATAATGTTACACAGTAGGAGTCCTTGAAAAGGCACCAATAAGCCGATACAAAGCCTCTCGAAGTGAAGAAGTGCATTATCAAATTTGAAATGTACAAATTTCTTTTTTTCTTTCTTTCTATATTTACAACCAATATGAGCTATATAAACATGAGGAGAGCACTGATTCCAAGAAACTGCTTTATCAAGTGAATAGAGATACTAATTATTATACTATAGATACTAAGATATAGTTATTAAGAATAAAGAGAATTGTTTTGTAATATATCAATACAGAACCATTAGTAAACTGTGGGAAAGTAAGCCAGAATTTGAACATGCCATGCACATGCATGCACAGATACTATCCACTGTTGCAAGTGAAGAAAAAACCATTATCCCTATAGAGAAAGCCTGTTTGCATCTATGTGCACGCCAAATAGAGCGTAGCTCCTAGCGCGAGAGTATATCAATATCGCCAATTCTAAAAATGACTTTACACAATCGCCTTTTCTTTCTTTCTTATTAACAACAATAATCAATTAACAAGTAATAAGAATTATTAAAAAAATATCTTAAATACAGAACAAATATACGTCTTTCTATTCACATTTAAAGAAACTGATGAAAGAATAATAATAATTGTTTCTTGCAGACGATTTTTTTCTACAGCGAAACAAAAGTAAAAATTCTTTATCTCACATTTGATTTAAGAGCATGTCAGCATAAGACGCGCCATTTTTTGTGATCCAATCAAGTCCAATGTTCTTGCAAAGTCATATAGTTTGCAATGTTCTCCTTATTTATCGGAATATATCGCCAAGTCTACGAAATTATAACCTTTTTAATAATTCTATTATATATATCGTAAAAGATAGTACTAGTTATATTTCTGTCGGACGTTTTTAACTTTTAAAAACTCTTATAAGAGTTTTGAGAACATATTTGTATAAACTGATAGCAAAATAAAACGGAACTATACGCAGTCGCGAATGATTACTTATAACCTCTACCGCAATGGTTTCTTCTTAACTTGCAATGGAGTGTAATGAGTTTTGAAAAATATTCCTTTTTTGTATAATAACAGTAAAAAAAACATTCAATTCTGCAATATTTAAAAAAAAAAATAGTTCAATGAAGTTCAATAAAGAGCAAAGTCAAGGTGAAAGTTGAGCCCAGAAATAAGTTTGGAACTTTCAATGTGTTAGTGCCTAAAACATTTTACTGTTCCTACTTTCCATATTATTATACTTTTACTACTTTCATAAATTTACAAAAAGGCCAACGTAACTATTATATTTACCCTATTCAAGTAATATGTAGTAAACCTGGGAAAACATAGGTTTTCATTCATTTTATTGTATCTATATATGGTCTGAGATTGATTTGTTAAGTGGTTCTTTAGATATGAAAAGATTAAAAATATAGTCTATATGATTCTAGAAATAATTACTTAGAAAGCATTTAAAATTTGATTTGATTTTTTATTTGCTTTAAAATTGTTTAAATAAAAAAAAACTTTATATAATAAAAACTGATGATTTATCTGGTAATATTAATGTTCTAGAAATATGAAATGCAGCATTAACCTATTTTATTTCAAGCACGATAAATACTTATTAAAGTAATAACATTTAAAAAAAATGTGGAAGAAAATCCAGGTCTGAATGCCAGGTATCATACAACATAAAAGCACACAGTTCATTGGAAGTTAAAAACCTGCATACAGTAATATGCTAAATACCTGTATGCATAATGACCATAGATCTTGATGCTTAAATCCGTGCTTAAAAATAAATTTGAATTTCTGTTTAATTTAATCTTACATTTTAGTAAAAAATAAAATTATATTTTTATACTTAAAATACTAACATCAGATTCTTATAAAAAATTGTTTTTATAGCAAATATATTTTTTTCTTATCAAATTTTGGGATCATTTCAACAATCCATATAAATTCTGCAATAGCAGTGATCGTTGAAAATTCTAAATTTATTTTCACCTCAAAAGAAACTAATTATAATTATATAAAAAAGCAATGTAATGCCATTAGAGACTTTTTCAAAATTTCTTTTAAAGATTGTCTAATATACAAAAAATTAAAAAATTTTATCTAACAGTAAAATATTATTTTCTCTAAGTAATATTTAAAAAAAATTGCATAAATTTTTTTTGTATTCCTAGAATTTTTTAAACTACATATAAACAGCATGCTTCGCAAAACAAAAGAAATCAACTGTATAACCAAACAAAAATTATGAAGAAAATATAGCAAAAGTAGTTAATTGGAAATAAGTGCTCTCTAACAGACCATTTAAGTACAGAGTATTATAAGGTTTATAAATACCTCATTTGTCAAAATAATCATCACAGATGACACAATAATGATGACAGTTTAAATATTAAATTACAATGATTTGATACAGTTTTAAAAAAATCACAAATACATATGGAATGTTTTAGTTCTAATGTCAGTTTCACATCATACATACAAATTAATGCATACATGCTAAATATACAGTACAAAAAACAATACTGTTGCTATTGTTACAAAGGGGATTTAAACTGAAGAAAACAATAAATTATATAATTAAAAAAACGGGAATGTTTATCAGCATCAGAGCTTAAAAATACATTCAAAGAAATATTTTTAAAAAAAATACTTTTTTTGTATTTAATATAAATTGAGTAAACATGAGATTGTAGTAAATTTTCAATTCGTACATAGACAATTAACAATATCCAACAAATTGCAATTTCAGGCTTGTTAAAATATACAGACATTCACAAGCTAAAGTTATACCAATGCAGGGATGTCAACTTGTAGTGATGTTTTCCTATAGTCAAAAAGCTGGTTCTCTATAGCTTTCCATATTAATGCAGTTAACATTTAGCAGCAATGTAAAAAGAAACATTCAAATAAAACCTCATAAGTCATAATTTTTTAAACAATAAAATAAGCCCAAAATATTTAATCACATAAAGATTAAGGTACAGAATCTAAAAAGAAGGTTGCTTCGAATAAAATTTTATAAATGAAAAAATAAGCACATTCATATGCGAAAAAATAAGCGTCCAAACCACAAAATTTTCCCCAAATTTTTAATAATAACAAAATACCCATCCAGAAAAATATCGGAAATTCATTATTTTTTTTAAAATTAAATATTAGACTGTTGTATTTTAATTTTATTGTTTTTGAAATTTTATCAAAAAATTTTATCATATAAAAAGTAACAAAGTAATTTTTTAAAAAAATGAATAGACTGAATAGATTAGATGAATAGACAAATTACAAAAGTGTTCCCAAATTTTTAGTACTGTAAAAAATTTTTTACTAGCTTTCTAAACTAAAAATTGGCTTTTTATAATTCCGAAAAGCTTCATGTAATTGATCAATGGTCCCTAAATTATGGAAAATAAATAGTAGTTCACATCCCTGCAAATGAAATCCCCTTTCAACAGTTCAGTTTGGTAACTAAATTTGTCAGAAGCTAGTTTTAGTTTTTTTTTTTAAAAAAAAAAAGAATCGACACAAAATACAAAGTACAGAAGGAAAAAAAAAAACAATCAGAAATATAAGAAAATTAGTAATAACAAAATTAAAACTTCACAGAAGCAATGACTAGTTTTAGTTTTGACTGAGTCAAGTACAAAAAGATGTGTAGAATTTTTGAGAAAGCTCCCCACTAAGTTCATGTAAAACACAATGCAAAAAGAAAAAGTTTCACAGCAAGTGAAATACATATAAAAAAAATAATAGATAGTGTTAGTTCAGTTAGTAAAAAATTGTAAAAATGCATACTAAATTTACAGTGATAAAATATTACATATCACCTTTCATTAATTAAAATTTAGTAATAATTTATAGGTAAAGAAGTGGCAGCAAAGTTTTATCATAGAATCAAAAAAATAAATAAACTATTTACTGAATTTAAATATTGAATTTAACATTAATGTAAAATATGTTTGTTGATTTGTTTATACTAATTAACTGAAATAATTTCTTCTAATAACTTAAATTAATAATTTGTTTCCAATAGCAAATGGATAAGTATTAATTTAGCACATTTTGAGTTGTAGTTAGGAGACTGATGTTAATTAGGAATTAATAGTCATAAACCAAATGTTGCAATATTTTTGTTAACATTTTTAAAATTAAAAAAAAAAAAGAATATTAAAAATTTTCTTTAAAAAATTAGTTTTTCAGAATAAAAAATTTTATTAAAACAATTTTGTTTTTAAATTTATTCAATGTTTTCAATACAGCAAAATTCTAATTATCCAAATTAGGACAAAAATCAGATGTGGAATATTGAATAATCAGTCAGATGGCAATTTATTAAATTGTAAAAAAATATGTTAAAAACTTAAATGACTTATAATGTATTAATTTATGAAACACAAAACCAAATTGCTTGTATATTAAAGGTTTCAACAAAAATTTTTGAATGCTGAAGTTAACCTTGAACTATGGTTGCTCTCTTTTATTGTCTTTTTACACTATTTCTAAGTTATCTGGAATTATCTAAGTTTTCTAAGTTAAATGGTAGTGAGATAACTGGTGGTCCAGGTAACAGAATAAGGCCAGGTAACAGGATAAATTAACCTTCAATTGCAGATCTTTAACTTAGTTTCAAGGTGGAACTTGCATGCTTTTGTGTAGCACAAAAGGTTAAATTATTTAATGGGATACAAATGGAAGATATATCCCTTCATTTCCGTTTTATAATCCTTATATTATTCTGAGATATACAATAAAATAAGCAGTACGTATTTATCCTGTGTATAATATATTTACATTACAGTTATAGATTAAATTAAAAAATATCACGTCTAAAAAAAAGAAAAACAACTTTTGTTACTGAGTAAATTAAAAAAAAAAAAAATCTTTGTAAATGGAAATTCATAGACTTAAAAATTAAATACAGTTTAAGTACAACATTATGAATCAAGCTCCTATAATACATATCATCTTAATAAAATACTTTCTGAGGAATATTACATTTGGAATATATAATAAATGGAAAAATTCTCTAGAGTAATAAAATTGAGCTTATTTATACATAGTGGGAAAAAAATATTGTCAACCTGCCAATTAGGAATAAAACAATTTCAATGTTAAAATAAACATGCAGCACAACTTTACACGAATAGCTTCAGTTAAAATAAATAAATAAATAATAGTTTTAAAAAATCAACTTTCTACCAGTTTCAATTTTCAAAAAAATATTCACCACAATACATTATACATAGTTAAATCACAAACCAGACTTTTTCTTTTGTTATCAGAAGGTAACTCCCAAAGATTGATATATATAAATTTTATATATATAAATCAGTATCCTTCTCAGTAATCAAGACAAATCTTATACATTGTTATTTTTTAACTTGATAAACTATAAATAATTTTGAAAATAAGCAAAAAATAATGTTTCAACAAAGAAAAAATATTGAAAGTTAAAAATTATAATAATTAATTTTTTTTTTTAAATTGCTTTGGGTGATGTCTAAATGTTTCAATAATTATACTATATATACTTGTACAATCAGCATTTTTTCCTTAAAAACATTAGGAATAATAGGCCATAATAATAAGAAAATAACTCTTAAAAGAAAAAATAAACACTGAAATTTATTAATTATGATAATTTTATTTATAGTTTTACATTTAAAAAAAAACATTGCTTTCCATAATATCTAAATAAAACAACCATGAGGTCCATAGTAATTTTATTAATTATACTATGAGAAACAAGTTTCTTTATTTAATAATTATAAATTTTTAATTTTTATAGCACATTCAGTAGCTATTCCTTAAACATGATGTTCTCATTTTAGAAGGAGGGGAAAAAAGTAAACAAATTCTATTAAAAAAAAAAAGGCAATTTAGATTCAAAGCATTATTCAATAAATGACATATAAGGAATGGTCACTATTAAAGAAAACGCTTAATCACCTGACCTTTCATACAGAAAAAAAAAATATAAAAAATTGCAATAATTTTTTACATGCAAGCAATTTGACAATGTTTTATATTATTAGTTGCAATAACATTGAAATACAGAATTAAACAGGACATTTAAGTTTAGAGTAATACAGTTATTTAATTATAGCAAAACTAATCTGTTTACATAATTAAGACTAACACTATAAACATTAATAATTAATTTAATCTTAGAATAATGAATCTGATTTTCTAGGATTGAATTATAACATCAACTGGGTTGAAATAGCGATAAAATTAGACCTCAAAGCACATTCGAGTATAATTCAGAATGGTAATAAACAAAATAGTTTAATTATTGATGCCAATCGAAAAAAAAAAGAAATATCAAATAATAATTGCAAAAATAGTTAAAATTTTAATTGTTATAAATAAGATGAGATTCGAGCATTTCACAATAACTGAACTAATTTCTTTTAATTGATCTGGATTTATGTCAAAAAACAACATAGTAATACAACTAAAAAATAAAAAAAGATTTAACAATGTTAATCATATTAATTGCATATCTAAGTATTTTAACTTTTGCTTATGCACAATTCAACTCCAGATTCATTTATAAGATTTAATTTTAAAATGAATTTACTCTTACAAAGTTTTATTTTAATGTATTAAAACTACATTAAACAAAAAAACAAAACAAAAATACTTTTCTTAACCTATTAATAGTATATTTAACACAGATTTTATAAATTAATGAAAATTATTAATTTACATATAGTAAATTTAATAAAAGGTTAGATAGAAACAAAAGTCCAAGTTGGCTTTTCTTTTTATCAAAGCCTTTTAAAGAATTTTTTTCTAAGGGAGGAAAGAAATATGTATATATTTTTTCTATCATTATAGGGGGAAAATATTGTTCTAAGATTTAAATATTATTATCATTAAGTATGCAGCTTTGCTGCATAAAAGCTTACGTTTGAAAAAGCCAAATATATAACTTAAGGGCATACTAAAATCATATCAGACATCTTTTGTATTGCATGTTGATTTATGGAAAATTATATAGATACAAATCTCAATTTATTAAGCCACTGATTAATATTTCGGAATAAGTTTTGTTTCCTTTTAGTCATTAAAATATAATTTATAGAACATAGTAAACTTTCAAAATATTTACTTAAAACTTTAAGTAAATATTTTCAAAGCTAATATAGTATCTTTGGTTAAGTTTGACATGGTTTAAAAAATACTTCAACTTTAAAAATTCAAATTTGTTTACTAAGTTTCATAAAGTATATTTTAATAAATAAAATTAAAAAAATTTCTAAAATATTGACTAGTGACTAAATAAATGGGGATTGGAATGCATATAATTCTCCAGACGTTGTTAACTAAAACTAAAAAATTGTTCCCTAAATAAATAAAAAAACAATTTTTTTTAAATTGTGAGGCACTGTGTAAATCATGAGTATGAGTTTCAATACCGATATATATGCTTACTGAGATGATGTTTCATGTAAGTGATAGTAAAGTTATATTTGTACTATATAATTAATAAAATACTGCAAAAGTTATGAGAACTACAATGAATGCTTGTAACCTAATTCTATTTATGAATACCAGCTTGATATTTTAATTAATCAAGACTGATAATGAGCAACATACTTAACATGCTACATTTTCAAATTAGTTGCAGTTTTCATATTAGACCAACTTACAGTTTTAATTAAGGGTGACAATTGAATTGTCAGCAATTTGAGAAAGAGAAATAATTAAGCTCATATTTTATATCAATTACAGCTAAATATGTATCTTACTTGCAAAACTGTAATATGATTGTAGTCAACAAAAAATAGTATTATTTACTGATTCATAAGTTACTAAATAGCGTTTTTATGTATTAGAACTGGTTAAATTTTTTTAAAAAAAAGCTATCTCAATTGATTTTTCTTAAAATTGAGTGATAAATAAATCAAAATATATACCCAAGAATGTCCAAGTTAGTTAATTACCATACAATTATTAAATGATGTTAATTATTCAATATTAATAATTTATATTGAATAAAGTAACATAAGTTGATATCTAAGCCTTTTTTTAAACAAAATATTATTGTATCAAAAAAGTTTATACAAAAAGTTCATTTCAAAAATAAATAGTAGAAAACAAAGTGGAAAAAAAAAATAGGAATGTATGGGTCAAATAAGAGATCATTATTTGAATCAAAAATAAAGGTTTAAAAAGAGAATTTTAAAATAAAATTTAAAATTGTGGTCCTGGAAACAAAACATTGATTTTTAGTTTAAAATAGTCTGTATTCAATAAATAGATATAGATAACATAATATCACTAAAAAAAGTTATAAGGAAAAGATCATTTAATTATTTTCTTTAGGGAATTAAGAAAATTTATTAAAATACAGCTCCTAAAATTTTTTAATTTTTATAATTATATCTTAACAAGCTCAGCATAAATTTTCAAATGAAGAAAAATTCAGGTGTAAACAATTAAAAAATAAATAAAATATATTACTAAAAAAAAACTTCTCATTAATTTATTTCTTTTGTCCTAAATTTTGATATTGCAATGACTACCATTTCTGTGAAAATTCAAAAATCACCATACTGGTGTAAAATGGTTAGTGATTCACTATCTTACTGAGGATTGCCGTTGATCACCGAGTTTCATAATACCTGGCAGGGGAAGCGATTCATCTCGAGATTTCTTCTCGGCTGGAATGTCTAAGTGATTAGAGAGATCATCAGTTCCTGAAGCTTTATTTACAGTTTTAATCACTGGAGTGTCGCCTTCGTCTATGCTAAAACGAACTCTAGAAGAACTTCCATTTTCCTCATTTGATGAGCTCCTAGAGCTGTTGATGGGCGTCCCGTTTGTAGGCGTTCCATCCACATTAGGAGATGCGATGGATAAACCCTTCGAAGGGGAGGAAGAGGCCCCTTCGATGCGCGCCTTCATTTTCGCATAAGCTAATGAACGATAGCTGCCACTGGCTTCACAATTGGAACTTTCCTGACTGTTTCGTCTTCTTGGTGTATTAGGCAGAGAAGTGATAACAGTAACGTAAGGTGGGTGATAAGCCTCTGCACTGATAGGGGGCAATGAGTGCGAAACATTCAAAGATTCGTGTTCATTTTCTTCAGATCGATAAGCAGGATTAACACTAGAGGAAGAATTAGAAGTATCAGACAGATTAGAAGAAGTTCTTCGATGGGTGTAGATTATTCGTTGTGGCGTGCGAGGCTGAACTAGACAGGTTGTTGAAGGAGTAGGAGAGTTGGGGTTGTCGTGCAAGTGAAAACTTTCCCTATTGTAGTTTTCTGGATAAACTCGTTCCACTAGATAGACATCGGGTCGCGTTTCATCAGTATAAACTTTTTCAATGTAGCATACTGATTCTGCGCCTGCACCACGATATTCCTGATAATAGTGGTAGGAAACCTCTGGATGTCGAGAGTGATCTGAGAAGTGCGGTGGGGGTGTATGATGACTATCTTGTCGGTTGAAGTCCATGTAAGACATTCTATCGAACACAGAAGAAATGCCTGAAAGAAAAAGAAAAAACTCTGCACATTCAATGAAAGTATATTCATTTTAAACAAGTGCTAAAATCTATGGCTCAATGCACAATTCTTCAAGATTACAAAACTTGTGGTCATAGGGCCAAAAGTGTCCCTTGTGAGTAATTTGACCTCATCTCTGAACAGCCATAAATATTAATAAAAAATATCTATAATCAATGGAAAATATACTTATAAAATGATGAAAAAAACATTGAAACATATAAAAAAAGATTCACAAGTTCAACTACAACAGTCACTTTAATCTGATACTGCATTAGAAAGTTTAGTAATAAAATTTGTTTTGTAAATAATAAAGTTAAATCTTTGTTGAAAAGGAAAATTTTTAATTACCTAGATTTCTTCTTTTTTTTTTATATATATGCCTTGAAATATATACTTCCTTAAATTGCTTGGTAAACTTGTTTTCTATATTTTTTATTTACTTCTATTAAATTTTATTTCTTATTTAACTTATTAATAAATATTATTATGTTTATTTCCCTTATCTACACTTGAGTAAAGAAATAAGTTATGCATGAGTTTGTCAAATGGTTTAAATAAAATTATATTAATAAAAAAAAATGCATACCAATGCTTAAAATATAAATATAACACAGTAATAGATTATTACATGTATTATGATATAAATGATAAAAAATACAATTATAGTTTTACAAAAGTTGAACAGCAAACACAGAAAATACTGTAAATTATCAGAAATCAATATTAAACATCTCTTGAACAGTTTTTATTTACAACAGACTGCACACATACAAAATATGTACAGTCATTTTTTATAATTACGAATTTGAAATAATTTTTTCACAAAAATTTCTTAAATTGTCTTTGATAATTCTCATTTCTAAAAAGTTAAAATTTTAACAGATCAACAATATTGCAGAGTCCTAATTTTGAGAGGAAAATGTGACCTCATCAAGGAAAAAAATACAGAGTATTTACTCACAAAAAAGAATCTCATGCGGCCATGGTGCTAAAATATTTCACTTGCAATATTCCACAAAATACAAACAATAATTAAAAAATATTACAATGATAATATTTCCAGAAACAGAATCTCATGATAGTAAAATATTGAACTGACAATATCTCCAGAAACAGAATCTCATTAGGAAAAAATATAAAACTAATAATATCTCTAGAAATAGAAACTTATGATAGAAAAGTATTAACTGACAACCTCCAGATATAAAATACCATGAAGGAAAAATATTTAATGGACAATATCTCATTAAAAAAATAATAAAGTTAAAATATTGTGTGCAGATGGAAAAAAAAAATTTTCTGAAACATTTATCCACTGCAAGATTTTGTACAAGCTAGGTATTGTTTACTGGTCCTTAAATGCATAATTTTTATTATTATTGTGAATTATTGTTAGCTGTTATGGCTTTAATAAATAAAAACAATGATTAAAATAAAAATAATGATTATTAATAAAGAAAAATAATGAATATTATAATAAAAAAATTATAATGATTATTTAAAAATAGAGAGCTACACATAATTCCCAGAACAAATAAAATACTTGCAGACAAAAGAAAGTGTAATGCATAAAAATACTTAAAATCATGAGAAATCTTTCTATAATGCAACATACTTGTAATTTAGAAGTTAAGAAGGAAAAAAAATGTACCTAAAGGAGAAGGACCCAACCCAGAGCTGGAACTAGTTGCTGCATGTTCACTTTCATTGCTAGCAGAAGATGATTTGCGACAAGGACTTTGAGCATGAGGTGTATAAGATCCTCCTGAACTTATGCTAGGATTGTGTTGAGGTGAATCAGTAAACCTTAAAGGAATGCCAAAGTCAAAATTTAAACCAGGGCGGTAATGTCTAGTTTGGCCATGATAGGTATTATGAGCATAGCCAGAAGTTGAAGAAAACTCATATTCTGAACTAAGACGAACTGGGGAACCTGTAAGGGTTAAAAAGTTAATAATTATTAGAGTATGCAATATATATATATATATATAGTTTAAAGTAAAAACCAATGGAAACTAAATTAGTATTTTCCTATCCAATAAACTAATTTTTAAATAATAGTTTTAATCAAAAAGAAAAAAAAAATATATATGTATGTCACGGCGAAAGACCGAAATCGGTGGTTGTTGACTTTCACCGGTGAATGTCGACAAACACCGAATACGTCGGTGAAAGATCGATTATTTCATTACATTCTTGTACATTCGGACCCTCACCGGTGTATGTTGACAATCACAGGTATGCTTTGGTGAATGTCCGAAATATTTATTACATTCGATTTGATATGAATTTATTCGTTGATATAATTACATTACTCGATATTTTAACCCTACACTGATGTTTTTTTAAGGTTAAGCGCCACTGCCCGGTATACCCGACACTGATGTTTTTTAAGGTCAAGTGCCGTTGCCCGGTATATATTTGCCCGATACTCCAAAACACTGATGTTTCTTCTAATCTATCATCAGTAAGTATTAAAATATAGACTAAATATAAATATATCAAATAAATATAATATTAACGAATAAATTAATATAAAATTGGATATAACAAATATTTCGGACATTCACCAAAGCGACTATGTGATTGTTGACATTCGCCGGTGAGTCAGAAATAAGGGTATTTAGCAAATATTTCGGACATACACCAAGCAACTATGTGAATGTTGACATTCACCAGTAAATGTTGACATTCTCCAGATTTCGGGGTTTCACCGTAACATATATATAAGAAAACAATAACATGTCACATCACTATTCAAATGAGTGCACCAATGAAAAATAGTAAAATTTAAAAGAAATAAGTGATGAGTAGAATTGAAAATTACCAAAAATTATCGCAATTTAATTAAAATACAAAAAATATGTTACATGAGGAGCATTTAATATGTTCATAAAGAAAATCAGGGACCCATACAATTTATAAAAATCTTAACTATTTCAATAGCTACTGAATCATTATTTGACATTATTAGTACAATAATGAATTAAAAAGTTTTAAAATTAATGAGTAAAATAATTTAAAATATTTCTGGAGACAATAATACAATTTTCATCCAAGCATGTTTACTTCAATCAAAGAAATCTAGGCAGCCAAATTTACTATGAAATTTATATGCATTTATACATAAAAATGAAGCAAAAAATAAAATGTAATTTGGATTTGTTGACTGGTCATCAATTTCATTTATAGACATTCCTACTATGAAATTAATATGCATTCATACATAAAAATGCAGTAAAAAATAAAATATAATTTAGATTTGTTGACTGGTCATCAATTACATTCCTACTATGAAATTAATATGCATTCATACATAAAAATGCAGTAAAAAATAAAATGTAATTTGGATTTGTTGACTGGTCATCAATTACATTTATAGACATTCCTACAATTAAACTGTCTTAACATTCACTAGGGTACAAACTTTCTAAACTAGAATCATAAGTACAATAATGCATATAATGTTAACAAAATTAAATTAGCTTAATTAAGGTGTTTTCACTACTTTATTCAGATATATACCTAATATTAATAAATTTTGTATTAAATAAAAAAATTAAAAAAAAAAAGAGTACTGTTTAAGAGTTACCTTTTTTCAAATATTTGCTACAAACATTAAAATTGCATATTTCTTGTTAGTTAGGAGAGGGGGAACTAATTTTTAACATATTATGAAAATTCCTGAAAACCACAAGTGTTATTACTCAACCGTAAGACTGTGGTATAATCTTGTCTACTAAATCGTAATATTTACGGACAAGGCATACTAGTTGACACCTCTGCATTATTCAATTTTTAAAAAAATTATGAATAGATAAAAATCATAAAATAAATTATTAAAAAAAATTAAAGAAATAGAAAATAAAATTTAAATTCTCAGAAATACCTTGTTCTGGATACCACCAACGTTTATCTTCTTCACCATCTTCTTCGGACCAGACTGGTGTTAATTTTGGGTGAATGGTAGTTTGAGTAGCAAGCCTAATATCAAATCCAGCAGCAATACTAGCAGCTATTGCAGCTATGTTATAAAGAGAAAAATTTACAACATGACTGGTTCTTTTGAGACTGTTGCCATCACCAGATGCACCATTGTAGAGGGTGTGCCTAGGTAGTGGTAAACTTTCTAACTGCCACTCCTCAGAACCTAAAATAGATAAAGAAAAAGACGTAAGAGATTTATTTATGCACAAAAACAGCTAATAAACAAAGCAATCTTCTGATGATTTTGGAAAGTCTATCTACCATATAAACATCATTGTTTATATGATAGATTCTCAATTATTTGTAGTACAGAGTGAATAACCCACAAATTATACCCTATAAATATTTAATTTTATTAAAGCTAAAAGATAAAGTGTCATTGATAGAAATATATGTATAAAAAAGGACCCTGGGAAAAAATTATCATTGTTCAGGAACTCGACCAGACAAAATATCATAGGATCAGAATCTTACCTAGGACACATATTGTGGTACTGAATTTAACACAAACAAATATTGTTAAACAGAATGACAAAATATGTGACGAAAGGGTAAAAAGTGTATCTCGTTCAGACGAAATATTGTGGCATAAAATCTCAAGCAGACAATATATTGCAAGACAAAATTTAATATGAAGTGTCATAAAAATATCTATTATGGACAAAATATTAGTAAAAAAAAAAAAAAAAAAAAAAAAAAAAAAAAAAAAAAANAAAAAAAAAAAAAAAAAAAACAATAAAAATCCCTTTTTTTAAATTTAAGCATTTTATAGATTTTTTGAAAACATCTAACTCCAAATAAATGTAAAACCCCAGGTTCTGGACAAAGAAAATTTGGAACATGTTCAAGTGAAATACTTTTTCAATGCTACTTATAACTTTCAAGTGTTTATTTAGCAAAATTTGGATATACAACTACTCAAATAATCATAAATATCGAGAAAAAAAATAGCCATTGGAGATACATAAAATTTGAACAAACAATCCAAAACAAATTTCTATTCAGTTTTTAAATATGACTAAAAATTATATATATATATATATAATTTCAAAACAAAATAGAAACACACAGCAATGAGAAAATTACATTGATATATTAATATTATTGATAATTTTATACATTTTTATTCTTAGCATTTCCTAGAGATCAGATTTCAGATTTGACATCACAGCAATAATTAGGTAACATCATAACAAGCTGTAATAATGATGAAGCATTTGCCAGAGTATCAATGTGTATCATATAATCTAAGTGTCATATGATATAAACATCATTGTTTAATTAGGGTTCGATTGTATATTGCATTATAATGTGCAAAGAAAGTAACATATTAAACAGGTCATAATGAATCTCAATTTTGATGCATAACTAGACACTAAAGTCAGAAATTATTGCTAGGTCATATTCGTCGTATTATTATTATTATATTTGGATATACGAAGAAAATCATGTAAAGAGGAGTATAGTAACAAGAAATATCTAAACTGGCAGTAGTAAGTAACAATAAAAGGATAAAATTTTGTTTATTTTCAAAGCATTCTACAAGCAATACCAATAAACACTAAATCTAAATGCGAACATAAGTTTTTAATTTAAAATCATAGCTGCCAACATAAAATGGAAAAAAATTTAAGCAGATTTTACGATGGAATAGAAAATGTATTCTAACTATAGAGCACCATGTAATATTACTCAAATAGGGTATTACAGGACATGTAATAAAAGTAATTAAAATATAAAAGCTATATTACATTAATAACACAAATTTAAATTGACTGCAACATTTTCTACCTGTGATGAACAAAATGGGCTTGAATATAAATTTATTCTAAGTTTATTATATTCTTAAATGTTTAATTTGGAACAACATTTGGAATAACATAAGATTAAAAAATAAAAAACTCCACTGACAAAATTTTTTTAAAAACTGATTTAAAAATAAGATTTCAGTTAAAATAACAAAAATAAATAAAAATAATTCTTAATTTTTTAAATACTTATTATTTTAGACTTATTAGTAGTAAATAAACAAACTTATAAGCTTACTTTCTTAATAACATAAGTTAAAGAATATAATAAATTACAATTGAAGTGCATGTTCTTAATTTTTAATTTTGGGTAACAAAAGATATAAAATAAATTTTAAGATTGCTCTGACAAACTCTTGTATAACCTAAGTTTAAAAAAAAATTTAAAATAAAACTCCACCAACAACAAATTGATTTTTTAATTAACTGATTTAAAAATAAGGAGGTAACTGATTTAAAAATAAGGTTTCAGTTTAAAGAAAAAAAAATTCTTAATTTTTCATTACTTATTATTTCAGACTTACATTATTATTAATATAACAAACTTATAAATTTACTTTCTTAATAACATAATAAACTTAAATATTAAGTTCTTGAATTTTTAATTTTGGGTAACAAAAGTTATGAAATAAATTTTAAGATAGCTTTGACAAACTCTTGACTTCACTAACAGCAATTTTTTTTTCTGAACTGATTTAAAAATAAAGAGGTTTTAGTAAAAATAACAAAAATAAATAAAAACTCTTGAAAAAAAATTTTTTTTTAATTTCTCACTATTTTAGGCTTACAAGTCACTTATTTAGTCTTGTTATTTAATCTTCATGGCTAAACCATCTGACTTTTACCAGTTTTGTAAACTTGAAATGTTATTGTAACACTTTAACATCGTCAAAAATCACACACATTAAATTTTATCACTTTTCTATATTTTAATAAATATTCAAAAGCTTTTCTCTTGAGCTGTGCATAATTCGTTTGACATAAATAATATAAATATAAAATATAATAAAATAAAAAAATTAGCATATTTTTAATTCATAATGAGTCAAATGATTAGCTACAGAATAACACAGATTTAAGTTTAGTTATCAAGGGCTAAATAAAGCAAGAGGCTAAGTTAATAAGGAATGTTGGTCAGGAATCTATGTAGATATGGATTCTATCTAGAAACTTTAACAATTAAAGAGAATTTCCTATAGAATAGAAGGATGTTTTTTTGTATTAAATCAGACCAAGGAAAATTGCTAAAATCTAGTACAGTTGACAGCTATGTAATATACATAAACATTTTACAGTGACACAACAACCAATATTTAACACCACATTTATGGGAAGATGCAACTTATTCTAGCTATATTAGTCATATCTGATTCTAAGTACTAACCACATTCAGGCAAGGCTCCAAAATTAGACAATACACTAGAATAAGCACCTCTCTGAGATTTCTCCAAATTCGGGGCGCTTTTTGACCACTTTTTATTACCGTCGATTAACAATCGTCGAGAATGACCACGTTCTTTCTGATGAACAGTACTTGGACCCCATGTTTTACCTTTTACTCCATCAACTGGTACTAGAAAAAAAAATACAATTATAAATCTCTATTTTTATAAAAAGATAACTGTTCTCTTACCATTCATGCATTCTGATTGAACAGAAAAATCACACGATACAATCATTAATAAACAAAAAATATCCAGATATCTTTAGCTGTCTCCAGCATGCAATAATGGTTATGCTGTTGAAATTATTAATTTATTTCTCATTGAATGGTATTTACAAGTAATATTTGTTATTATACCTTTTTAATTTTAATAACTTTCTATTTTTCATTTTTTTTTACTTTTATTATAATTCTGATAATGCAACATTTTAATTAAACATTTTATGATAAAGATATTTCAGTTTCTGTTTTACAATTATTAAATTGTAATTAAGTCACATTTACTTTTATAATTTGTAAAACAGTGTTCACACAACATATGCAAGTAAAATAATAAATACAAAATATTTCTGATTCTATGACTATATTAAGAATAGAATTAACTTTTTGAATTACTGCTAAATAATTGCTATGGCAAAAAAATATTCAATAACCATAATCAAAATAACCGGTTCTGGTTCGACCCGGGATCAATATTAACCGGTTTTGGTTCGTCCCGGGATCGATATATCAAACCAGAAATTAAATAATAACTTAAAAAACGTGTTTGTTAATGAAGGAATACATTTGGTGATGAATGTGTTTGTGGATATAATTAAAAATTAAATCTGAAAAGTCAAATCTGTGCAAATACAATAAAAAAAAACTTTTGGAATTCCTGTACTGAATAATTTTTAATTCTTAATATAACTAACTATTAAACATCAAGAAATAAAAAACCAATTGTGGAGATTAGACAAAAAAAAAAATTCTTTTTAATCCTTTCTAACATTAGAATAACCTAATGCCTAGTCTTTAATTTTTGATTCATTCAAAAGCAACAAATGAAAAACGCACTTGGTTACAAAAAGAGGCAAGTGATTAAAAACAAGATCAAATTTCTATTACTCAAACATCTAAATCTTGATGTTTGGATTATTGAAAGTATTTTAAAATACCCTGGTAAAATATCAACTTAACCATTGAATTTTTTTTTAAAACTTTTCAACACTGAAGCTCGATATATCACTTTTCTTGATATTTTTTTTAAAAAAAATTTTCCTAAACAATCAATAATTAACTCCTCAATAATTTGAATTTTTCAATTTATTATTTTTTAAAATTTACAATTTTAAACATTCTTAGTAGTTTCAAAATGATATTCAGTTGCGATTACTGTGGTAGAAATAAACCAATAACTTTACAAATTGAAATAAATTTTTCCCAATTTTATTGTTGTGATAACTCATCTAAAAAGTAAATGAAAAAAAAAACATGGCTATTCATACTGTTGAAAATGTTTTAATAATAATAATAAAGATTTTTTTATTTCTGGTACAGTTGCACTGTAGTTTTGACTGATTAATTCCATTTCTTACTTACAATACCACCCAAGCGGTACCATGAGGACACAATAATATTTCTATCAGAGTGTTAAGTTGAAAGATTTGAAGTTTATCCTAACTCTCTTGTTTTGAAAGTAAGGGAAGATTAAAAGATTGCAATAAGAAACACTTGAAAATGCGCAGTTGTAACTTGTGAAGATGTATTTTACTTTGCCATAGGATTTTGCTTGAAGCTCCTAGCTGTTTACTATTCTTTTGATAACACTTTTTTTGTAGATGTGTGGATTTAACACTAGACAATTTCAAACTTTTCTGCATTAACTACATGGAGTAAATAGAATCCCTGAAAGTTTAAGCATCCATTTATAAATCTAAACTCATTGAGAAAGTGAAAAAAGGCATCAGAAAAGAGAATGATATCACCACCAAATTTAGTATTCCATAAAAGTTGAGAATAATAATTTTGTCTGCTTCCAATGTTTAATTGTAACTTTTAATTTATTTTTTTGGACATCAAATTTTTGATAAACCAAAGCATTTTCTGATTATGCTTAAGTTATTAAAGTTTCACCGTATTTCACATATTAAAACACTGAGTTTCACACTATACATAGTTTCTGCTATATTTTGAAATGTTACATAAAACAGTCTCATAACACCATGTAAATCAATGGGTCAAAAGTTTGGTATTGCTTATGTACAACAAATTACAACTCAGATTCTTGCTTATAATAAAATTGCCAAAATTTCTCATAAAAAATTTATTTAAAATTTTGAAAAAGAAACTTACATGCATAAGCTCTTAGTCGAGGTAGATTTGGAGATGCTGGAGGACTTTCTGGACTAGTAGGCATGCGCAATCCTGCAATTTCAGGGCGCATAGTAGGAGAGGGCTGAACAGTTATATTGTGTCGAAAATCTAAGAAATGAAACAAAACTTTAACAAGTAATGAAGGGTAGTTTAGCTAAATTATTACATCAAATAACAGTTAAGAAATCTGTTATGTAATAAAATGAATGAGCATATGTTTTACATAAAAATGTCTGCACAACAAATTGAATTCAAAACCTAAACAAGAACCTGGTCAATGATCAGAAAAAATTAACTTTTCATTTAGAGTATTTCTTGAAAAAACTAAAAGGACAAGGGCTGTTTTGAAATTAATGATCAGCGACATTCTTTCTGCATAACAATTTTTGCAAAATTGAAATAATTCAAATTCTAATGATATACTAAATTTGAAGTCTATGTTAGCAGATCTTATTCAAGCAAAGTCTGACCATAATTTTGAAAGTTAGAAACCCTAATCTTTCAAAGTGAGTAGCATTATAACAACTGTCAAAAACCACATTTTAAGTTGAATTTGTAAAATTCTAAGTTAGGCAAAAGTCTATCCAAAACTAAAAAACATCACACTGGGTCTATGAGATCTAAATGTTTGAGACCTCTACTTTATCTCAATTATTATACTAGTTTACAAAGATAAAAAAAAATTCTATATCAGTATTCCTATAGAACTATATTTTTGATTTTTATTAGGACAAAATTCAACTAAAAGAATAGTGAAAAAATAACTCAACCAAATATTTTGGAATAGTCATCCAGAATCTCCAAATGCTACATTTTTGAATTAATCAATATAAATGAAAATGAATATGTGTGTACTCACATACTTACCTAAATTTAGTTTAAATGGAAAGTATTTAATGAAAGATATGAAATAATAATTCTATGTCAGTGGCTCTTATTCAAGCAAAGCTTGACCATAATTTTGAAAGTTAGAAACCCTAATTTTTTAAAGTGAATAGCATTTTAACAGCTGTCAAAAACCACATTTTAAGTTGAATTTGTAAAAATTCTATGTTAGGTAAAGTTCTATCCAAAACTAAAAAACATCACAATGGGTCTTTGAGATCTAAAAGTTTGAAACCTCTACTTTATCTCAATAATCATACTAGTTTACAAAGATAGAAAAAAAATTCTATATCAGTAGTCCTATAAAACTATATTTTTGATTTTTATGAGGACAAAATGCAACTAAAAGAGTAGTAAAAAAAATAACTCAACCAAACATTTTGGAATAGTCATCCAGAATCTCCAAATGCTACATTTTTGAATAATTATAAATGAAAATGAGTATGTGCGTACTCACATACTTACCTAAATTTAGTTGAATTTGCATTTACGTATTTGTTAAAAAATATGAATAATAAAGCTAACTTTATTATTTTATTATTAACTTTATTATAACCCTAGCAACAATTTTACCTAGGCCCCAATTGGGCTCAACATGGGTCCTATAAGAACATGCACCGAGGGACCAACATTGGGATGTCTAGATTTTTTAATATTGGTCCTAGAATGGCCTATATAGGGCCTACAATGGCCAATATAGAACCTATATTAGCTAAATAATGGATATAAAATATTGGGTGAATCTGACAATTCTACACAGGACCGATATTGATTGTAAGGTGATTGTAAAATATCGGGGGAATCGGAAAATTCTATATAGGGCCAATATCGGAAAAATAATGGCCCTTTAAACCCTTATTGAACCAAAATTTATGAATATTGGCTCATTGAGGGCTCAAGTTATTTTGCTGCTAGGGTTATGGCATTTATAAAACAAGGACAAAGCAAGAAAGATTGTAACAGGGCTTTCATATTTTAATATTCCATAAAAAAGGTATTTAAATATGGGAGAGCTCAGCAAAATGGATCTTTACTTTCCAACAAAAGTAATTAATAAGGTTTAAGCATTAATTTTGGTAGCTGACTTACAAGATGACCAGGGCAAGACATAAAATATATCAGTAAAAGATAAATACTAATTTAAGATATATAATCATTAGGAGTTCTTATGAAGTCAAGCAAGCCACAATAAATTTTTGCCATTTTTCACTTCAATCAGAGTTTGTAATATTCAAACAGTTCTTAGAAGAAGTTTGAAATGTAACTCAGAGCTTATTTTGTCTTTTTAGTTGAGTTTTAAGTTACAAAATCACAGAGTTTAATTACAGAGAATAATTTTAGTGTTGCATGTCTTTTATATTAATGAGCAACTTGTTCCAGCTGATAAAATAGCATTATGCTTTAACGTTAACTTTAATTGAATACTCCCTTCATTTTGTTAGTAAGTAAAAATAGCATAAACAGGTGGGGTTTTTTTTTAAATGTGGACAGTTTAGAAAACTTTTCTTTGAAAAACGGAGTCAATAAAGCCATTAACTCACATTTTAACTCCATTGGGGGGGGGGGGAAGATTCTAATTAGGATTGGACAATTGAAAAATATTGAAAATAGAAAATCATCCAATGTTTAAATTAGTGTATACTTTTTAAGCACCTTATTTCAATTCAGTCTTAATACTTTTTGATGCATCAAATACATTTATTTCAAAATCCCAACACAAAATGACTGCCTAATGTTATTTGCTTATTCACTATTTTATTATTTCAATAAAAAAAAAACATTGATTTAAGTAAACTGATTTGTAAAAATTATTAATTTAAATATAAAATATTTTTCATACAATATAATTGAAAAATTCATAATTAGGGCATGATGTTTAAGTATTATTTCATGACAAAGATTTCTTACTAACAATAATACTAATAATACTTACTAAATATAATAAAAGGGATATGCATGTAAATAATTATATTTCAAAATAGACTTAAAATTTAGAAAAAAGCGACTACACATGGAAAAGAATGTCATGGAAATTCTAAATTATAATTTTCCCTTAAATGTATGTAAAATAGATTGTGAGTCAAAAATTTTTTTTTAATCATACTCATTTAGTTTCACGCTTATTTAAATTAGATACCTTTAAAACTTATATGAAACAGAGTAACTTAAAATAATTTTTTTCAGTTAATTTTTTCTGATCTAAACTAATTTATTTTTTGTTAGATATCTAATTAACAAATAGTCACCCAATTTTCAACATTCATTAGCAACTTCAGTTTGAGAAACGTAACTATGATTTTATTTATTTACTGATAAGCTTTTAATAATTAAATAATAACTTTAACCCTTTAGTAGGAATTAATTATTTTAGCTGTAATATTGTTTTTAAATAACATTAAGTATTATTATTATAATATTATCTTAAGCTATGTTTTGGTTAGTATATGTAAAAATAAATAAATAAATAAAAATCAAAAATTTGATTTCAATCAAAAAATGAAATTTTCTGATTTAAAAAAAAATCATAATTTTTGCCAACTCTGTATACAAGTAAAATACACAAAATTCAATTTCCAGCAAACGATTTATCCTACTCTTGGCAAAGTGTTATTTCTAAGGATTTAATCAACATTATGAATGTATACATATGAAAGAGAAGATTATGTTTCTTACATATTTTTAGAAAAGATTGGATGATTTTGTATAGACAACTAATATGGAATTTTGGTTTTAGTCATTTTTCAAATTATCAATTTAATCTTGTTATAACCAATGTCTAAGAACATTACAGCATTAAATTAATTAATTACTGCAATAATTACATTACTGCATTAAATTAATATTTTTACCTAAATATTTGTTTCTTTCAAAAGCAAGAACTCAGAAACACTTTATAGGAAAGGGATAAATGTTTTTTTTTTTAACACAAGAATGCTACTAACAATATCTTTTTTATGAGATTGAGGAAAATTGATTGAGATATTTTTTAAAGTAATTTTGTTACTATTTGCTTACTTTTTGTAAACTTTAAATGAAAATTATGAATCACACACATTAAATTTCAAAATAAAAACTTACCACTAGGCATGCTGATTTGGCCACCAGATTTAAGCAATTTCAAACGACTTTTCTTAAACTTCCCTTTTCGTTTCTTTGGAGTTGGCCGCCCTTGTTGCTGCTGCAGAATCATAATGTTTAATTCTCTCTCAAGAAGATCAATTTCACGCTCAGCAAGTTCCTGTTCACGCTTTCTTAAAAATTCCTCTTGTATTTTTTGTTGTAACAATGCTTTTGTGAGCTCTTCTTCACGGCACCTTAATTCCTATTAAAAAAATTTATACAACTTATTAATAAATCAAGCATAATTAATAATAAACTGTGCAATTAATATTTCATGCATTCTTAATTAATTAATTGTAGGCATCCCCTACTATTTTAAGACATTTATTTTAAAATTTAAACGGTATGACTTTTAAGGAAAAGTATGAAAATGAAAGTACATTTGGGACTTTAATACGCTTATTAATGTTTTTTTTCTTTTTAAGAAAAATATATGATTCATGGTGCCACAATAGATGTGAAACATATGTGGTTTAACCAGTCAGTTGTTGTATTCATTATACCGCCTCTAGTTGTGTATATATTTGTCTTTGAATGTTTAATTAAAATATTCTTTGAATGAACCATTCAGCCATTTTGACTACTGGATATTGTTACACATGTTGCTTTTCAGAATAAGTCGATCATCCCACTGAACGACCTTGAAGGAAGAAAAGCAGTAAGCCTTTTACTTATTACTTAGATACTGAAATTTAAAATTTGGTTTATTTTAAAATTTTTAAGGCTTTTAACACAAATCATGAAGTTAAAAACTTTACTAGGAGGGTCAATAATTTAAATCAATGGTTCAAATCATGATTTTTTTTTTCAAACTTAATAATTGATTCACTTGATTTAAGAAAAAAACAAATTAAATTATTAAAACAAAAAGAAAAACAATGATTAAGTTAATTTGTTATGATTTTTAAGAGGTTATAAATAGAGTACAACAATTAAAAAGTTTCTTAAGGCGTCAAAATAATTTTATAAAATTTTAAACAAGCTTATATAACTTCTTTCATATTAAACTTGCGATCGTACGTGGAATTGGGTGTCCTACCAATCTAAATTTGTAAAATAGTCAAAATATGTCATCTGCATATGTTTTATTGCAGCAAATCATTTCTTTATTTGTAAACGGCATTTTTTCTCAATACATTACAAACAAAGAATTGCCAAAAAAAGAAAATTAAAAAAAATACCACAAAAGAGTTGGTGTAAGAACGTTTTTATGCTTTATAAATAATATTCTTTCAGAATAACTCAAAAGTACCTTCTCTTTGCAACGCAACTCGTGAAACATTTCTGCAATTTCATGCTTCCAATCTTCTTGAAGAGTGTGAAAAGACTCTTGAGGGGTGTTCATAAAAGGAGACTGGGCTATTTCAATTAATACATGAAGTATGTGTATAAAAGACGGTCTTTCATGGGGGTCAGAACTCCAACAAGCTGAAAAAAATTTTTAGTTTACACTAAAATCACATTTATAGACAATTCAAGAACACTGTAGATTAAAAATGAACTTTTTTACTTAAGAAAAGAAAAACATTGCTTTATAATATGCATACGCTGCATGCAAATTTAACAATCCCACTTTTTTGGTTGTTGCAGCTATAGTTTATTTATGTCGTAGAGCTGCACAGTGAGCTATTGGTGACGGTCTGGGAAACAGCCCTGAGGATGATCCGAAGACATGCCATCACAATTTTGATATTCTGAAAAGGGGATGGCACCTCTGCTTCGGCAGCCTGATGACCTGCGTGTAAAGTTGAGTACTTTACAATAGAATGGTTAACGAGGACCAATACTGCACTCCCTCTGGCCTTTAGTAGACTGATCGAAGTGGTCACCCACTCGCACACCGATCACAGTCAGTGATGTTACACTTCGGAGTTCTACTAGGAACCGTGCCTTAACGATCAATCCACTGAGGGATCCCACTTTTTTGGAAAGAGCCACTGTCATTTAGCAACATGCCAGCCTAATTGGAAAAGATTCTGGCATTTTAAAAACAGCCTAACACTTTATAAACTGTGAACTCATATACGTAATCAACCTACAGCATACTTATAGGCTAATTAGAAAATACATAATTCATTAATTAATTAGCCTAATATATTTCAGACAGTTTTCAATCGGTCAAAAATAATGAAGACTGATTCTAAATAGCCTTGCAAAAATTTTATTTAGGGGTGTACGGGGCACCTTCCTTACAGAAATAGTTTATATAATGAAATTAGCTATGATTTGTTACCCGAATGCACCTGTTTTACAAGATTTTTTTTTCCTCACCAACATCGGAGATAATAATTACCAACATGGGGTATAGATTATACTTGTGGGTCCAGATAAGTATGAGTAATGACTGGGAAAGTGGTAGCCAAGGTTTCAACGTAAAACCTCAAGGTTAGAGTTTGCCTAGTTGTTTCGAATAGTAGTTGATTTTCATGTTAACTTTGAAGTGATGCAAAAAATCTTATCCGTGTTTATTTTAAGCTTAAGTTTGATTGACAGCTTTAAACTTGACCGGAAAATTGCCGGGCTGATGCTTTAAGATGAATTTTTTTTTCTAACTACATTTATTAGATAAATTAATAATGTTCAAGTTATTTTGAAGTGATGCGCAGAACGACCTTGAAGTGATGCGAAGTATGTCCACTGAGTGTCAGACTAATTTTAATTAGAGGAGTATAATTTTTGTGTTAAGAAGTAAATTTGTTATTTTATTCAGTTTTTGACAGAACAAAACAGTCACCTGAGGGCTAACATTTGATATAGATAAGCGGTTACTTATGAACTGCATGTTTTGTGTTAAAAATGACCGTAATACAAGCGAACCTCGAATTTCATTGGGTTACAATATTTGATTTTGTTCTCAGCATCAGATACAGACGCATAACAAATAGTTGCCCAGCGGCTAACACATTTTAGATAAATTTGCAGTTATTTATGAAACGTGTGCTTTGTGTTAAAATATTACCGTAATACAAATAAATTTTGAATTCATTGGGGTTGCAATATTTGATTTGCGCTAACGAAAATGTACTAAAAGTGGTTGATGAGGAAAAAAATCACCAGACACCAGGTACAGATGCATTTCAAATCAGTTCCATGAATATTAATAAAAAGAATTTATTTAAGTGATTTAATTAAACAAAACACATACCTTCCATTAAATTAGAAAAAGGTGATGGGCACGTTGATGGTATTGGTAACGTGAGTTTATTGACTGCAACACCATAAGCTACAGCTAGTGCATCAATACCTTTGTATGGAGTTTCTCCAGTTAGCAATTCCCAAAGTAAAACACCATAACTGTAAAAAAGAGAAGTTCATAAAATGATGATCTTGGATCTTAGCAGTTATAGAGAGAATTTTTTAGAAGACACGTGGACTTACATCTTTATCTACAATGCTTACAGCATAAAACAAAATTCCTTATCTGCTAAAGCAATCCTTATTATCTTTATCATCTTGAGTACAAATAAACTTTATTATGTTGAAGTTCTTAACTTAATTGAAATTCACAAATTTTTAAACTTTTTAAAATCATCTTTGAACATAACAAATATAAAATAAATAAATATAAAAATTTCTAATTGCACTAAAACAACTAACTACTGTTGATAAATTTTTGAATAATTTTATATTTAACAAAGATTTAAAATTATTATTTAATGTAATAACTATCATAACAATATTCAGGCAAAATATTGCAACACAAAATAGTCAGCATCCCAAACTAATGACTGCAATTTGAACGCCTTGAAATTACACTCTAAAAACACAGATAAGTAGGAATTAACGTTTTCAGTGTTATACTCATTATTTGAAAATGAACTGAAAGTGTTTCTTATTTTAACCCAGCGCTTTCAGTCAAGATTATGGATAGTGAAAATCATCAGTGATGCACTTTTGCACCAAGATTATGCGACTAGACATACTCTGTAAGGTTGAATCTGTCAAAGATTGTGATTGCCTGACTGAGAATTCATCTATAACAATGCAGTCATACATCACCCTATAACAAACTATAAGCATAATAACTATTTTAAAAAAATTATTTGCAGGTTAAGTTGAAATTTAAAGCAATATCCAAAATTTTCAATTATTTTTGGTTATGTAAGTCTGTTTTTGGGAGGAAAGTGGATCTTTTTTAATTGTTTATTAATAATACTAATTAATAATTAAAAAAGTTTTCACAATTAATAGTTTGATACTTTTAATTTAAAAATTTTAATTATAATACCCAATTAAAATATTTATTATTACAATTAGATAATTAATTATTTATTAATTTAATCATAATTTAATACTTTTAATTACAATAATAGTTTAATTACTTTTAATTTAGATTATAAAGCAGTATTTAACGCTTTGTTTTAAATAAACCAAAAAATCAAATTTGTTTTTCATTTTAAAAAAAATTCTTTTTTTCTTAAAAAAATATATGCTTACTGTGGGGACGGTATTTATCGACAATGTCAACCTTCAACAATGAAAAGATACCCCACCATAGAATCGAGTTAGCATGTCTTATATACTAGTAGATTGGAATTATATTTTTTGTAGTGGTAGATACACTACACTTACCTCCAAACATCACTGCCTTTAGAAAAAGTAGATGATTTGATTACTTCTGGAGCCATCCACGCATAAGTTCCAGCAGCTGACATTCTTGTAGTTTTATAAACTTCTCTAGCCAATCCAAAATCAGTGATCTTCAATGTCTTATTTCTTAAATTATTATTCTCTAAAGCTTCACTCAGCAACACTGAAATAAAATAAATTATGCATAACTGAATCGACAAATTCAAAAACAGGACATCTACAATGAATTTGCTAAAGAGATAACCCTATTTGAGACTTATTTCAAACTCCTTGAACTTAATACAGTGAAACCTCCAAGAAAGACCACCTCTATTTAAGACCACTTTTGAGAAGCATGGAATTTTTTTTTTATAGACTTTGTATTGAAGAAAACCTTTAGGAGAGACCATTAAAACCTCTCCCAAACAGGGCAAACATCTAAAAAGGCAAAACACCGTATGCGAAAAAGTTCAAATAAGGAAACATGAAGAAATATCGAAACAAATAAGTAGATTAAACTGTATTCAAGATATTTGAATGAGACACTTATTCAGAGAGCTCTTTTTTACTGTAGAACCTCATGTTGCAGTCAAAGCACACTAAAGACGATGCTATTAATGATTTACATCTAGAGTTGAAAGTTAAATTATGACCAGAAAAAAATTATTTTAGTAAAAACAAGCATTTCAAACAAATAATTCCATCTTTTAAACCAAACTATTTTTTATGATATTAAATTAAATGCAATTTTAAACAAAAAAATATACTTGTTTATTTATTTAAAATAGCTTTATCATTCATAATTGGTAAATTTATTTTTACACATAATTATATCAGGTGGTCCTGACTGCGAACCCAATGGCTGCGGGTTCGAATCCCGCTCTGGGCATGGATGTTTCTCTCTCTTGTGTTGTCCTTTGGTGTGTTTGATGTGTGAATGTGGCCCACCCTATGAACAGGTTTGTGGCAGTGTGGTGTGGGCAACGTTACTCGCCTCCATGACTTTGATTCACGGGTGCCCACTGGGTAACGCGAAATGAGTAACAAATCTGGCATCTTGTAGGCGAAACGAATAAAGTTCAGTGTCTGCCATTGGAAAAAAAATATATCAGTTGGGATTATCTTTATAGATGCTAGATTTTATTCATCAATCCGTCTTTTCATGATACCAACAAAAGTGACATTTCTGCACCAAGAAAATGACACAGACTAAAATCAAAATCATGTACCTTCGATAACAATTTTGAAGTCAATGGAGGTAACCTCTCAGAACAACCAACCTCCATCAACAACTATTTTACTGTGAAACAGAGATTGGTCTCTCCCAAGAGGTTTTACTGAAATATGAATTCAATTACTGCAAATATAATCAATTAAAAATATATACTGAGCATCATAAATTGTTCTAGACTTGGATAGGAGGCAGGGTTTCCTAAAGTAGGCCTTCTAGACTTTAAGGCAGGGTCTTCTAAAGTGGGCCTAACTCGAAAAACACGTCTAGGGTTTTTATACAAGCAAGACCACTTTAAAAAAAGTTTAATTCACCAAAATTAACTGTATTAAATCAATAGATTTTACTTAAAAATAAAAGTAAAATAATTGTGAATTATTATCAGCTAACATATTAAGCTATGTTCAGGGCCACTAAAACCCTTGATTGCATGATTTTACTTCTCTGGTAACCTGGTTAACTGCTGTAAACAACAGTTGATGAAGTTTCAAAGGTTGATATAAAAAAATTTAGATTTTTCATGAATTTAAATTAGAAACCCTTAAAATAGAGGTACACAACCTTTTTGAGTGAAGAGCCATTTGCACTAAAGGTTGAATAACAGATGGCTGCATGCGTACTTAGACATGCTGAAGGCAAATATGATAATTTTATTTGTATAAACATTAGTGTTCTAAGCACTAAATTTTTTTTTTATTAGTATGATTGGTAATATGATCACAGAAAATTAAATACTTTTATTTATTAGAATTCATTCAAAAATGAAAAAACTAATATTTTTTGAATAAATTTTTTCCAGTTTTATTAAAAATTGATATGTTAAAAAAATATGTATAAATATTGGGGAAAAGGAATTGTTTTGTTTTTCTAACATTTCACGTAATAGGAAAGTTCATTTTAAAATAAATTCTAACAAAAGAGAAAAAAAAAATTAATGATCACAGAATAAAAGTATGAAAAAAATAAATAAACACATATTCACGTGTGTCAGTGTGCAGAGTGGTTACAATTGTTGTCCTGGCGATACAGAGAAACCGAGTTCAGTCCACACAGCTCGCAGAAAATGTAAAAATGTAATACAAGCTTTTATTTATTATTTCTGTGTCTTCTAGATGCTTCTAGAATGTTCCAATTTGTCATTTCCTGTTCAGTTATTTAGTTCTATAAAAGATAAGGTGCTTCAAGTCGAAACACCAGTCATTTTGTTCTCTGTACGTTTGAAAGTTCTTAATAAATCTCTTTAACTTTTTGAGCTGCTTTAGATTCATTCTACATGATAATAATATTTTAATCAGTAATATAAATTCATATTAAATAATTCAATTAACAAAATTTATAAAAATTGATGTTTTCCTCCTCTTTTTAAATTTTTAGTGACGAAATGACTTGTATTAAAATAACTGGAGTCTAAAAACCATGTGGAAATGCTATGAGCGAACTGACGAAAAAAAGATGGAAAAATAATTTGGATTTACGATGAAATGAACACATAATTATATAAAAAAGTGATTATTTAAATGCACTATTAAAAACTCGTGTGTCGCAATAACATTGAAGTTTAACGAAAATGAGACCGTCAAAACTATGTGGAGAGGTATCACAATGATTACCAGGGCTCTGTCCAGGCTGAATTTACTACCATTTAGTGGTACCTTCACAAATTCAACTTTAGGAAAAATGGTAATTTCACAAATTCAATTTTAGGAAAAACGGTAGTTTCACAAATATTTTTTCTTAAAATTTCATTTATGTATCCCTTAAGAAACGATAAATCCATATTTTTGTGTTGATTTTTAAATATAAATTTTAATTTTTTAAAAATTATCTCCAAATTTTCACAAAATAGGTACCTTTCAGAAAAACCTAGACAGACCCCTGGTTACAACAACAGAAAAACAACACAGTTAAATTTAAGATATTAAAACGAATAAAGCTCATTAATAAGACATTATTTAAATGCTTAATTTAAAATTCGCATGTTGTAATAAAAATCAGAATTTTTAAAGCCACGTGGGAATGTAGAGCAATAACTGCCTAAAAAATAGAAAAATTATTGGGATCAACAATTACAATAAAACAGCACAAATAAAGCACGTCAAAAAGTGACAAGATAAATCTGCGATTTAGAACTCTTATTCGTGTACGGAAATAATGTCTCAATAAAAAGGGATTTTAAAAATGACATTGAAAAGCATAGCAATGACTGCCTTCAAAAAAAATATAAAAAATTTAGATTTACGATGAAATGGGACCAAATAAAGCTCATCAAAACGTGATCAATCAGATGAGCAATTTATAACTCGCAAATAATATCACACTAACTGTACTGGGATTTTAAAAACTACAGGGAAATTAGTAGTTATGGCTGCCAAAAAAAAAAAAAAAAAACTATCAAAAAATTATTGAATTTATGATAAATTCGGCAAAAATAAAACAAGTCATATGTAAACTTAAATTTGAAGTTCAAGTATCATAATATCCATTAAAAATATTGGATTTTTTTAAAAATCATGTGTAATTCCAAAGCAATTACCGTTTAAAAAGTGAAAAAGAAAAATAGATTTACAGTAGAATCTCTGCAAATTGAGCGTGTCAAAGAGTGATGACTTAAATGTGCCATTCAAAATTTTTAACAATTTTTTTTTACACTGTGTTTTAACCAACAACAGGTTGGGCACTCCTATCTTAAAACATCAGAGCAACTCAAATTTGAAAAATGCAGCCTCAATAATTTAGCCAAGAAAATAATTGGAAGTTTAGAACTTTTAAATGAAATTTTTACTTCTCAAATATCAAGCATAATTTCACTTACTATATTAAAAATATACAAATCAAATCATGAATTACATTACTTAATAAAAAATTCAAATAAATGTAAAAAGTAACTTTTAATTAACTATTTTTTGGACAAAATTTTTAAAATTTACAAAATAATTTGCTTAGATTCTGAAAAAAAAAAAACTTTTCAAGTTTTTAAAAAAAAGAACTTTTAAGGCTTCTTCTTCAAATTGTGGAGATTTACCCCGTATTTTGTTGGATAGAAATTAAAATAAATTTTAAAAAAAATATGTTTAAATTAAAAAAAGAAGTTTTATAGCTAATCATTAAAATATAAATTTAAATATTATAATTCGATAAAATTGCTTATGCTTCACTATTAAAAATTCTTTTACAAATCTATGTAAAAATTGGATCTTTCACTCCATATTTTCTTATAATTTATTAAAACCACTAAAACTATTTAAATTATATATTTTTTTTTTAACCATTTTTACAGCATAAATCATTATTGTTTGGATAAATGACTAAGTTACTTAGACTATCTTTAAAGCACCTGAAATTTAAATAAATTTATTATTTACTCACAAAAAAAATCATTTTTCTGACAAATATTTCCATTTATGATGTATTTAAATCTTAATAGACTGATAATATATGGTTGGAGAGCTTAAGTACAATCTCCCTTACTTTGACATCTCATCAAAATGTCCAACTCAGGTGAAAACAATATAGGAATTATAAGCAACATTGGTTAACTGTCAGATTTTACACTTAAAAATAATTACTCTATATTTTAGACAAAGTTTTTAGATATGTCAGCATTACAATGCTTAGGAAAATTTCCGCATCACTGCCTATGACAAAGAAATAGAAAAGTTATGGTAATAACGAAGCATTGTCATGCGAGAATCTAAAACAATTTCATAAAAAAGATCTAACTCGAAGGGTACCTATAACTCGAACCGTTTCCAGGCAAATCACTATAAATCTTTTTATTTTTAAATTTTGGCAATTACAAAGCTCCTTAGAACCTTGAAGATGGTAAGTTAATTCAAATAAGTACTAATATAAGTACTAAACAATGTACCAACTAAATAATAGCCTTTTAATATACTAGATTTTAAATTATCACGGCATATTCCATAACTTACCATTACTAGATTTTAAATCACGGTGGATTAACGATACTGGAGCTTCATAATGCAGATAGTTCATGCCTCTAGCAATCTGTATTGCCCAATCAACAAGAACATCAGGAGGAATTTTCTTTCCGCTCAACACTCTATTCAAAGGGCCACCACGGGCGTATTCCATCACTAAACATAGATTTGGCTCTTCAAGGCAGACACCTTTAAGAGTAACAATATTAGGATGATTGAGCAACCAGAATAATTTGGCTTCTTGTCGAACATTTTCGGTGGTGACACTGATATCTTCATCCGGATCTTGCCTAGCTGCCTTGACTGCAACTTCATTCCCACGCCAAAATCCTCTGTACACCTTGCCAAATCCACCAACTCCGATCACTTCTTCCAACTCCAGCTCACTAAATGGAATTTCAAAAGGTCTACTGCTGTTCCCTACCTCTTCTAAGTGATTCACGTCTTTTTGGGTGACAAAATTGCTAGGAAAAATACCAACTTTGTCACCAATTTTACCCGTCCACCAACCTTCATCACCGGATATCTTGGAATCTTTGGATAAAACCTCAACTTCTTCACCTCGACGGAGCGACAGCTCGTCATCTCCAGCAGCTTCGTAGTCATAAACAGCTGTCCAAAATCTATTGTGATCATCTCGGACAGTGTCACCCTCAGCATTCCCCTGGCTAGTTTCCATGGAATAATATGGTATATACAAATGATTCAAGTTACGTAGTACAGATGAGCTGATTTCCCCCCATATCCATCGAGAAAATTTGAGGGGAAAGTTTTCCTATAGGAATGGAATCTTGCGGCTTAGATATAGTATAAACTGAAGCTTCGTCGTCAACCTTGCACATTTACTCAGCTTTCAAAAAAATTTCAGACGAAAAACACATAAAGGAAATGAGAATTGGTCACAGTATGTTTGTGGGACTTTGAATTTGCACTCAGTAGTGCTTCTAAGCTGAATTATCTCCCTTAGGAGAGACATATCAGCCTAATAATTTTTCACAACAAACAAATTTACATCGCCATGTTAGTGGATGAAGAATAGACGATCTCTCAAGTAAACAAAGCAATAAACAAAAACCAAATTTGTAGTTCTTACAAACACCGCTAAGAGCGCTAGCCATTCTTAAATTTCAAAAATATTTTTACGCAGAATTTTATTTAAAAAATGAAAAGTAGTCAAATTTAGTAATATTTAAAAACAATTTAAACCACTGTCATAATTTTAATTGATGATCCAATAAATATCGTATAAATATCGTGTATTATTGCTTCATCGTAATTGTTTGCTGATCGGTCAATCATTATTATTTGTAAACAAACATTTTCAATAAACATGAGTTTAACCTTTTCTCGAATTCGTTATTTAAACAATTATAATTTTATACGATTCTGCAGTGTTAAAAGACCGGTCTACGATAGCGTAAGTGATAACTTATAATAATATAAAAACTAGCAAAAAAGAAATTATTTATTTTTTCGCTATTAGTGCATACAATGCATGCAACAATTTGATTTTTCAAAAAAATTTTGAACTTATAGAATAAGACATGATAAACAACTAGTACTTAATAACTTATTGTATGTATTAAAAATGAAGCAATCTGCTCTGAACTATGCTACGAAAGGGAACAAAATTGCATAAAAGCATAAAATTTTATTGTGATGTTTAAATATTTCCTAATTAAACACTATTGTAGCCACAGGCAATGAAGACTATAACGTGTTACCAAGGATGCTATTTTATAAAGTTGATAATTATAAGCAACCAGAATATTTAATTTTAAACTCGTACTTTATAGTTGTTTTATAATCTACAACAGAATAATGGAAACTTCATTCATTAAAAACAAAAAACAGAAAATCATAGATGGGGACCAGGTGAGATTTCTTTATCCTGATCTGTGGTAGAATAATCGCCAAGTCTTGGAAACTTCCGGACAGAAACAGACTTGCCTGCAAGAAATTGAAAAGAAAAAAAAACATCACAAAGGGACCAACTCGAAAGGTATAACTGGTATCTACCCCGGGCAAACATCTACATGTTTTTTTTTAAATGTGCAAGTTTAAAATCTATTTGGCACCTTGGCGATTGTAGTTGCAACAGATCACGGATACGGAAATCTCCCCTTACTTGTAACCACACCCGAGCAAACTTCTACATGTTTTTTTGTTTTTTTTTTTCAAATTGCAAGTTTAAAATCTATTTGGAACCTTGGTGATTGTAGTTGGCTTGACAGATCATGATACCAAACTATCCTAGGGGACCAACATGAAGGGCATAACTCGTAACGCCCTTGCTCAAACCTCTACATGTATTTTTTTAAAAATTTTAAACTTTAACAATGTTTAGATTTGGCTCTTGCAGTTAGCACGACAGATCACGATATGAAAATTTCCCTGTATTTACATGGTGTAAGTCATGCCTGAAAGCCTATATTTATCCACCCAATTGATTCTTAACTTTTCATACATGATTTTTTTTTATTTGTCTGTTTATTCAGTTTCATTATTTGATAGTAGGATATATTTGAATTTTATACAAAATTTCCTAGTTGTTTGTAGACTTTTAAGGAGCAAGGCACTGTAAACTGAAAATGTGCACTATGTAATTAAAGAAGTGACACCCTTTCGCAAAAAAGGATTATATCACAAAATATAAAATTGTTTGTTAGAGACCATAATATTCAAGGTTCTTAATTTTTTCTTTAATTCTTAAAAAGATCACCCTGCAATAAGAAAAAATTGTGGATTTACATGAAACTCAGGGTTCATAGTGAATATACTATTTCTCATTTTAAAAATAAATTGTTTCACATGGGATTCTTTTTTTAAACTTATTTCAATACCTTCATTGTTTTCCATCTATTTTGAGACAATTTTGTTCTCCTCTGATTGCACAAATTTGATTGTCAAATATCAACAACAAGAATTATTATCAAACACAAAATGAGAAACGTAATTTCCCATGTTTTACTTGAGAAGATATAAGTGATATCAAATGTACTGGAAGAATCTCTGTGGCTTAAAAAACTTCATGTTTTTCGTTTAGAGGTTTAAGAACTCATATTAAAATTCCGCCATTTAAATTTATACCGTCTCGTAACTTAAAACAAAAAAGGAGGAAAATATACTAGGTCAAAGAAAGTAAAATCCTGAACTTCAAAAATAAAAGTTAGTAATGTTTAAAAATTCTTCTAATTTTATAATGTATCTTTTAATGTCCTTTATTCAAAATACGAGGGTTGTAAATTAAATAGTGGCAACTTAACCTTAAAACTCACAGAAAGGCAGGCATGTGCAAATAGGATATGGGAGCTGTGAGGTGGCTCTGTTGTCGATGTGTAGAGTGCTAAAAACAATCGTTCTGCTTAGAAGGGTAGTTGTTGTGTGGCGTTAAAGTGAGGAGTTTCGTTTCCCTCGCTCTAAAGCATGTTTTCAAAGGGTGATCAGCGGTCATGGCTTAAAATCGAGATTGCCCGTGGCAAAAATGTTACAGAATACAATCGAGGACTAGTGGAAACCTGTGGCGCAAATGCTTTACAATATAGGGCAGTAGCACGATGGGTTCAAGCATCTCCTCTTTTTTCGTCATTAAGCCCTTTGAAAACATGCTTTAGAGCGATGGAAACGTAACTTCTAACTTTAACGCCACACAACAACTACCCTTCTAAGCAAATCGACTGTTTTTTGCACTCTGCACATCGACGACAGCGCCATCTTACCACTCCCATATCCTATTTGCGCATGCCCACCCTTCTATGAGTTTCAAGGTTAAGATGCCACTATTTAATTTACAATCCTCGTATATATATATGATTAAACTAACAATAATTAAAGTAAAAGCAAAGTAAGTCTGTCAAATTAGCAACGACTACATTTAAGTTGCCGTTTTTTATTTAATTACAACTTGATTCTGATTTTGTACGATTGCTTTTCTGAATCACTCGTCCCCAAGAAGTTAAGCGTGTCTTCCCCCTTTTTTTCATTAAAGCATTAGTGAAAAAAAAAGTCTTTCGGCAGTAAATAGGCTGAATGGAAACTTAAAGGAAATTCTTTTTTTAATAATAGTGATTCGTGAAATTTAGGATTACTCAGCATCTAATT
>NC_092213.1:54685588-54827737 GCF_043381705.1 Parasteatoda tepidariorum | reverse complement strand
GTATATTATCACATTATTCAATAAAAATATTGAATCAAACGAAAAGAATATAAGTAATTAATATATGCATTTAAAAAAAATCATACAATAAGCTTAAATATTAACTCTTCTAACTTTTTTTGTTACAAAATCGTTCAAGACATCCTGAAAGTTAACCTTTTCCAATACATCATTTTCAATTGCCATTATGGCCAATGAATTTAAATGGTTTTGAGACATAGTTGAACGAAGACAGTTTTTTATTAATTTATTAATTAACAACCTTATTTTTACAAACTCTTTGGTAGCTTGGCCATAGAATATACATACCTATGGTAGGTACCAGAACAGTAAGTGTGCATTCGCAACGTAGAATTTTGCGCGTTTTTCAAGCGTGTTGTGTTAAAAAAGCTGCTCTTGCTGTATAGTCATCTGATTAGTCGGCGTTAAGATTACCGCGATAAAATTGCTTGCGATTATATTACTGTGTTATATATGAACTAACTACCATAATATTAATATCTTATTTGGAATGCATTCAGAAATGTACTAAAATAGCGTCGATGTAATGTACAGAGCAAGACAATCGTCATTGAAATTTCGAATTAAATTTTTACTGTTTAAGAAACATTGTCAATTTTTTCTCTGTAGCACAGGGCCCCTGAGCATGGTCATGGCAGGGCCTCTAGGCAGTTGCCTACAGTGCCTAATGGATAAAACGGCCCTGCCTGTATGAAACTAATGCATTAATTTAAAATTCGATTGTTGTAATCAAATTGCATTTAAGATATCATGATTTTAAAAACATTGCGGAAATAACCAGAGAAACAATAACTGCTGAAAAAATTATCTGAAAAAGACATGGAATCATAAAAGTGGTCAAACACAGCCTCAAACAAATTATTAAAACTAAGCATATTCATTAGGAACACTATGAAAATAGACCCTGCCTGTATGAAACTAATGCATTAATTTAAAATTCGATTGTTGTAATCAAATTGCATTTAAGATATCATGATTTTAAAAACATTTCGGAAATAACCAGAGAAACAATACCTAACTGCTGAAAAAATTATCTGAAAAAGACATGGAATCATAAAAGTGGTCAAACTCAGCCTCAAACAAATTATTAAAACTAAGCAGATTCATTAGGAACACTATGAAAATAGACCATTTTTTTTATTAATCTTGGTACTTAATTAGTATCAAAAGACATTTGGGGTTCAAATTTTTTGTATGCATAAGTCAAACCAAGTGGTGCATTCCACTAACTCCGCTTTTAATGAACACTGTAAATGACAAAAGCACAAAGCATATTCCAGTATTATAAAGTTTGAAAGAATAAAGCTTTGCAGGTTACCATGCATTAAATTTTCTCCTTTTTTTTTTTTTTTTTTAACACAGCGAAGNATTTTTTTATATGTTTAATCTTTAGTATGTAGATTATTTATCAATTTACTTTTGAAGTAATTTATTTTTACATGAGAATAACTATAATTATCAGTTTCCTTTTTAGTGTATTTTGATCTATCTTATTATGAATTTATTTTTTATTCCCAACTCAATTAATTTCTGAGTTAAGAGAATTCAGATTCCAAAATTTCTTACTGTATTTACAAATGTGCAAAATCAAATTTTTTTTGTTTTTTTTTTTCAAAATCATTTCTGATCAACACTTCTTCCTATTTTAATTTTTTGTTTGAAAAAGTTGAGTGTTGCCCATGTTTTGTTTTTTTAATGTTACGGATAATTAAAAAAATATGCTGCACAAAATGCAGTGCATTGCACTATTTTTTAGCCTTTCCTTTCAACTGCCTAAAAATAGTCTCGTATGTAATGCATCAAAAAATATCCTGATTTTTTTTGTAAAATGTTGTTCTAATTTTTACTTTGAACCACTATGAAGCCTGATTAATATTAATGCTATCCTCTATAATATCTGAACATTACAAATCATAGTATAAACAATGTTTAAAGATTAGGCTTGCTGTTTGTAAAAATAATATTTTACCAATGAGTGTTAAATATCAATAAAAACTAAGCAACTGTCTATACTCCCCTAGAAATATGATTCTTGTGAATAATATTAACATGCTTTACATACATTTATATTCATATATATGCTTTATTCATGTTTACATGTTAATATTTTACAGAGTAAGCATTTTCGTGCTAAAGAACATGAAATACCCAAAGATATATGGGACGATAACAAGGATCCTAAATATACTGGATATGAAGAAGTTAAAGGTCACTGGCAATATGTTGAGCAATTATTTCCCAAATTAAGAATACCAACTCCTCCTAAAAAAGTGTCAAGCACAGGTTGGAAAGCACCCTCAGGTATCTTATTTTGTTTTATTAGTATTACTATTATTTGTTAAACTAGTATTGTAAATTCTTTTGATCTAAAATTATGAAAGAAAATGTTAGGGTTATAATTTTTGTGTCTGAATAAAGTTACCTTATTTTCATTTTGTTAATAATGGTTAATAGCTAACCGTAAAGTTACCTTATTTTCTCGAAAATCTCTCTTCATTCGTTTAAAAAAAATTTATAAGTATTTTTGTTCATTTATTTACTTTTGAATTCTCAATCTTTCAAATCAATTTATATTGCACAAAGTGCAAATAATACAGGGTAATTGTTTAATAATACTAATTATTTAATAATACTAATTCAAAAGCAACTATATTAAACTATTGTGTTTGTCAAAAAAGTCATATCAACAGATCTGCCAATAATCAGGCTTTTGTGTCTAATTAGCAGTGTTTTCATTACAGGAAAAAAATGGGAGAGAATTTCACACCCTTTTTCAAAAACAGGGTGAGATTTCTAAAAATTAAAAAAATATGAAGAGACTTGGAAAAAAATTATTTCTTGAATTATAATAAATTTTTAACATCTTCTAATTGAATACTTTTGCTGCATCATCATATGGAAAATGTTCTATATCTACTTTTTCATCAGCTATTATATTTATTTGGCTGAAAAATATCCGTATTTGTTTCGTTTTGACCGTTTCTACCGACATTTGTTTAATTTTCATTTGTCTGTTACAGAGTAGAAGATGTCGCTTTAACAAGGTATTTGTCCATCTTACATTCATGTACAACAAATGTAAACGTCTTACATGAAGAAACCTTACCTACGGTGAACACGTGATTGCAGAGAAATGTGTTCTGAAAGGGGTTCCGTGATTCGGGGGGGGGGCACCGGTTCTGAACAATACTGGTAAGTAGGGAAGCTAGATAACAAGGACCGATGTTCAAAATAATGAAAGATCAAGGAAGATAAGTGAAACGGATATTATTTAAAATAGCAAAAGACGAATTTGTTTGCAAAATTTGCGCATTTTGAAATTGATTAATAGAGTGCACGAACTTCTCGCGTTAATAATTTTTTATTGCGAGAAAAGAAAAAAAATATGCGAGGTTCTCGCACTGTAGTGAAAACACTGAATTAGGCCACCAAAATATTTTCTCAGACTNATTTTCTTAGACATTTTTTTTTGTCCTAATATATTCATGAGTGGATCTTTTTACATTTTGTATGCAACTCTCAAAACTTTTTTTCCTTGCCTGTAATTTTGTATAGTTTATCATTTTATTTCATTTTTGGAACCTTTTTTTAATTATTCTAAAATGTCAAATTAAACTTAAAGTGTAGCAATGTTTTAAACAATGCATTGCATCAACAAAGCGTGTGATATCTTAAGTTTTCAAAAATAGCGAATTTGAATAATATTTAAATTTAGAGCAGTTTTTTATTCTCATTGATAAATATTGATACAAAATGGCATAAAATCAGATACAGGAAAAGTAATACTTACAGTGTGTTAGCAAAGTTAAAGCAGACCGCATTAACTGTTCCTCACAGAGATGCGACCTGTGATAGAAAATTTAACCGCATGATAAAAATCTAGATTTAATTCTGTTCTTGTCAAAACAAACTTCTAAAATTTGTTGACTGGGAAGACAAACCCAAAAGTGTTTTAGAAAATTTCTTGCATAATTTTTTTTAAAAAATGGCTAAATCAATCAGTCAATATGTTTTAAAAAAATATTAGTTTATTATTTTTAGTTTTTAGGGGTAAAATGTTACTTAATTTAAAGGATGTATGAATTTTTTTATTTGTTTATTATTACCCTTAGCTGCGATTACAAAAAGTCCTAGGCTTTTTGAATTTCTAAGGTGAGCTGTATCACCAATTTTACTTGCACAATCTGCTTAAACTAACAGGAATTGATACTGGGGTTTGATGGATTGTCTGATTAAATCGATTAATAGTTAATGTTTCAAAATTTTTATTAAAAAATCACATTAATGTAATGTCACATTAAAACATTAACAATGTTTTAACATTATTATTATTCCAAAAATCACATTAGGGGAATAAATATATTAAAACAAAAAATAAGAAAAACAATTTTAAACTGCTTACATATATGGGTAAAATTTTGCTAATTGTCCTTTTGCAGTAAGAAAGTTCCCGGTCTATAAACATTTAAAGCTCTTATTGTTATATTTATAATTAAAAAAAGAAGATAATCTTATATAAATGATAGAAAAGAAGTTCACAGAACTTGGATAAGTACAGTAGAAATTCATTATAGTAACAATTCACAATAGCAGATGGAATTGTCGCTATATAAGCAAAAGCACATATTTAATGTTATAATAGTAAGTGGGTATTCCAATTGCTCAGTCGGTTAAGGTGTCACTCTGACCACTGGTTGGAGAGCTGAGGGTACTGGGTTCAATTTTGGTAACCGACAAAATAGCCCAAGTGTATATGCAGCGAGGTGCACTTTAAATTTGTCTTGGGCAGGGTTGGCAAGTTCCTGACACATGACGGTTTTACCGGTTTATACCATGGTTTTTACCGTCATGTCAAAAAACCCTCTGTCGAAAACTGTCAAAAACCCATAGTTTTGATAAAACTGTATTTTAATTTGAGTTTAACTGCTTATGATTTAAAATTAATTCATTTTTGGGCAATAAAATTAGAAAAAAAGTTGTTAAAAGATATTTAAGAACAGATTTTTGCATTTTCCCAACATGATTATATCGAATCATACTATTTGAAGTAAAATATTAGGATACTAAACAAAATTTTCAACATTTCCAAGCATCATTTTGTTTGGCATATTATATTACATTACTGAAGAATGTCAAGTCATTCCTGACTTAGAGTTTGTTAGTAGTTTAGTAGTTACAAGTTTTGTTTAGCTTATTTCTAATATTTAAGAAATGCCAAATTTCAAATTCTTCTTTTTAGTTCTTGAATTTATTAATAGTTTCAAGTATTTTTGTTTGTTTGTTTGTTTATTTCTAACAATTAAGATGTGCAAAATTTTGAATCCTTTGCAAATCAAGCTATAATGATATGATAAAAATTAAGTATCACTATTTTCAATAAGTATGTTACAGTATTTCTGTATGAATGTATATCCTTCTATAAGAAAACATGTATATAGTTGCAAAATCAATAGCAATCATTTACAGCATTCATTTATAAAGGCAATTAAGTGAAAATAATATATTGTCCACTATATGCCATAAATTAAAGAAAACAGTAGGTTTTTGACGGTTTTTACCGGTAAAAACACAGTTTTTACCACTGTCATGTCAAAAACCAGTTTTTGACGGCAAAAACCCAACCCTGGTCTTGGGCAAAAATTCTCTGTGGTGTGGAAGTTTGGATAGAGAGGTACCAGCTCAGACGCTGTCACGTCGTCTGACCAGGGTTAAAATGTGGTATTCCTACCACGGCCATTAAATAATAGAGCTCTAAAAATGGGGTTAGGTGCTTGGACGTGGTTGAGTGATATATATTATTATAAAATTTGTCTAAAGTAAGAACTCCCCAAGCCATTCGTCTGGTACCGTGGTTGTGACTAAGGTAACGAGGTATAAGTATTTCAAGTAGGGGTGGGGTCCCTTTTTAGGACAGGTTTAGGCTCAGGTCAGCGAGAGAAAGAGAATTTTTTTCTTTGGTCTATTGTGTTAGTCCTAGAGTGAAGAGGAATGAGCATTCACGCCTGAAATATCGTTTATAGCGTGCAATTCTTTTTTTGTCTTTTAATTTTTTCTAAAGTTTCTATTTCAAAAAATTTATTCTTTTAGTAAATTCATTTTCTATTTTTCATCTTTAAAATCACAAGCACCTAAAATTGTGCACTATGTGTTTGGATTTTTTGCTGATGAAGTTAAGGAAAAAGCCCTTAAATTATCTCACCATTAACTGTCTCAAAGAGCATGTCTGGCAACTCGAGTGTCTAACTTCACCCTTAAAGAGATAAATTTCCTGTTTCGGAAAAGGTGTATTGCGCACACCTGGAAAAAGCAATCTGGGCAAACTGATGAGGACATAATAGTAGACTTTTAATATTGTTGTATTGAGCTTTTAATGTATTGAGAAAAACACTATCAGTCTTTCAAAATTTATTAGTTCATAATTTAATTCTAGATAAGTTTTGGCTGAATTATTTTCATATTTAACTACAACATTTATGCTTTTTCTTATCTCATTTATTCATTTTTCAGAAACTCTACCTAATGTTCCATATAATGTTGGAAGGACTAGAAATCATATGTTACCAGTTTATGAAGATCTTGAAACTAAACATCGATATTTTACAACTAGAGTTAAAAATGTAAATGGTGACATATATGTAAGTGTTTTGCCAGATCATTTATTTTATTTTTAAGCACCTGAGAAACTATGTTTAATTAATCTGCTACTGTTATTTCTTTCCTTTAATATTATTTTTATAGTTCTTTTTTTTTTTAATTTTTCACTGCTCTATAAATTGTAGTATCTCGCCAATAAAAATTTTTTCTAATCACATAATTAATTCTATTAATGACATCGAGAATGTGAGGCCTTTTATGGCACTTCAAACCATAGTGGGCCTTTGCTTCTGAATGTTATTTTAAAATCTTTCTTTTCTAACCTTTGAATTTCTAGTTTGAAATTTTGTTACAAATTTTACATCATGAATTTATAATATTTCAACATTACAATAGTCTTGCTTTTAGAACTTGTCATCTGTATTTTTCACTTTTTTTTTACTTTTTAATATTAACAGTTTTAATCTAAAATGTAACAGGGAAAAATAAAGTGAAATTTTACTCTTTATAAAAAACCTTTATGAACATCCTTCTGCTATGCATTTAATAAATATTACAAATAATTTGAGAGATATTACTTATATATTTCGATATTTTCCTGGTATGAAAGTGCAACAAAATTTGCGTATTTTAAGTAGTTTATTTTTAACTGTAAATAAGTTTCAAAGTTATATCATTTACATTTTTTAAATACAGAAGGTTCATATTCAGAATCGACGGGATGTCTGCAAGTCCAGATAGTTAATAAAAAATAACAAATAGACGATAATTAACGCCAATTTTAATAAACAGTGAATAAATCCACTTAGTTTGCTTGGTTGCACTATTTCGAAAGATTTTGTTACAGATTTCCACATGGTTTTTAAAATCTCGATACAAATTCTGAATCACGCATTTCAGTTTATAATCATTTCTCAATCTACCCGATTATCGACGATTCCACAGTAAGTCCGCGTGGTTTTGCCAATTGTCAATTAAAACGAATTTTCATTGCGTTTTTTAAATTTCAATGCTTTAATAGAATATATTACTTTGATCAGCAAACTTCGATTTGCGCTCAATTATTGACAATTCACCTGCAATCTCACGTAGATTTACGATCTCATTTTTGTCAGTTATTATTACCGATTTTCACTATTTTTTTATGCTACATTTTCATACACACGAAATCTCGAATCGCGCATCTGAAGAATTACCTTTTGATAACTTGATTTGTGACGATTTTATTGTCTTTGCGGTTTGGCCGATCGCCATTTCAGCATTCTGGGATTTCCACGTCCATTTCATTTTTAATAAAATATTATTATGATACGCAAAATTCGAATACTGTTATATGAATTTGAATATCGATTATTCGAATACTGTTATATATGAATAATCAATTAATGACCTGCTTTAGTCATAACAATTTAATCTCAAATCCACAATTTTTTCAAAATTTGAAATTTTTTTCGCACACTGAAATTGAATGCGTGATTTTTGGTGGTAATAATCCTTTTATGCGAGACGTGAAAAAAATACGCGATTTTTTTCGCGCTGTAGTGAAATGTCGAATTTCGTTTACGTGATATCCATTTTTTTTTTTTTACATATTGAGCGGAAATCGAATTAAAATCGAACAAGAATCGGAAGTCTGGTAAAAATCAAAAAGCAGCGGAAAAACGGAGGATTCTCATCCCTGCATATATTTTTTCAACAAGTCGCAAATGAAAAATATATTCTATATATAAATAATAATTAAGGGAAAAAGAGTTTTGTTAAAAAGTTCCAGAAAAAAGATCCTTCTCTTAAATGGACTTCCGAATATGGGACTTTGCACTGCATATGCAATATTTTTATAACCCTTTTGTACTTAAAAAGTTAATATTCATGTTGCAAAAGTATACAATTTTTTCAAATCCATCTACTTACCAAGGATATGATTATTTGGTACTTATTGATTAGCCAGATGGAAGTAATTTCAATTTCTTTTATATTATTTATTTTTATTTAAGCACAAAACTAAAAGACCTTCATCCAAAAAAAATTAAAAAAAAAAAAAAAAAAACTTGAATTATTGATTGGCGACGACTTGGAAATTTGTCATAATTGCAGACTTCTTGTAATATGCTGTACTCGTTATATCAAGCGTTTACTGCATATATATTTACCACAGGAATTAAAGCAATGAGTCATACATTATTTTCATATTAAGAAACTGCATGTGCCTAACATCTGAATCCCATAACTGGAAGCCCTGTAATAATTGACTGTATTAAAAATGTGAAATGAAGAAAACCAAATTTTGATGGATACATTTCTGCTTCTATTTGTAGGTGTTTGAACATGATTTGAAAACTCATCTAGAAGAAAAGTTTGGAACTAAGATCGAATCACATGTTAATGAAATTGGATGTTGGGTTAGTTTTGAAGGTGATAGAGTAGAAGAAATTAAAGAATGGTTATTTAATAAAGGTTTTTAAATAGAGTACAGTTTAACTGTTCTGATTTATTCAATTTAAATTCCCTTTTTGTCCAGTGTTTCTTATTTATTACTTAAATTTCCAATTTGTTAATTTGAGTTGTAATTGGGTGTGTCCTCACATTTTTTGCTTTTATATAAAATGTACAGTACAGAACCCATTATCCGGAACGAAATTCGATAAATTTTCTCGCCATTTTAAAAATAAAATAAAAAATTTCCCTCATAAGATTTTTCTTTCTTTTTTGAAAGATGTTTACCTTACCATCATTTTGAAAATAATCATTAGTGTATTACTTCATAGTTTTTTCTTCTTTTCACAATTATTTCCAAATATTTTTTTTTTCAGTTGGGTTTAACAATAAAAAAACTGCTTTTTGTAGCAATTCAGAAAACGGGAAAAATTAGTTATCCGGAATAGCAATGGTCCCGATCGTTCCGGATAATCGGTTCCCTACTGTATAAATCATTGTTTTGAACAAGTAAGCTTCAGCAAAATACTGTGCGGCGCCATAAAGTTTGATAATATAAATCTAGTTTTTTTTTCTTTTATGATGCATAACCAGGATAGTTTATTCCTATACATTAGAGATGCCAATGATCTATGAATAAGATATGCAAAGTCTTTAGAAACCATCGAAAATGAACTTAAAATGAAAAATGCCCTTAAAAATTTTTTGGAAACATGTTTTACATTATTTTTTAAAAAAGTACAAATCATAATATATAATTTATGAATATAATAAATACCTGATAGAGATAAATAAGAATTTATTAATTTTTTGTCACTATTTTCAAGAACTTCAAAAGTCTATTGTATTATAATTTTCTTTTTTTTTGTTGATGAAATTGAAAGATCGCCAAATGTCTAGAAGCAAATTTTTATATTTTGAAAAGGTTTGTTCAGCATCAACATTTGTTAATGAAAGATATTTAAAATGACAGAATTTAATACAAAATTTATGTTAATTTATAAAGAAAAAAATAATTAATTCAAAAGCAATGTGTACTTAAAACACTGAAATGAAAAAATACACTTGACAAAAATTATATTTGTGGAAAGGAAAAGCGGGAAAAAATTTCTTCAAGGACTTTCATAGATCAAGAGTTTTGAATACAGAAGGAAAACAAATATTTTCTAAAAGAAAATTTTATAAATTAAAATGTTAATTTTTTCTTATGCTTTCTTTCAACCAGGAATGAGATTTTTCCATTTTTCCCGCTAATTTCCGCTGAAATTTTTTTTTGCCCAAGTTAAAATGTTCTATGAGGAATTTAATTTTCCGCGGAGGGAAATTGTTGAAGTCCCTTTTCCTCCCTCTGAAGTTTCTCTAAAAATCATTTCCTTGGGATAAAACTGGTTGACCTTTATACAGGGATGAGATTTTTTTTGTCTCTCGAATTTCAGCCTTTTTATCAAAAACTCCGATTCTCTAAAAGTTTCGTTTTTTTAAATAAATATCCCGTTTTTTTTAAATTCAGTCATTGAAGTAAAATAATTATATTTATTTACGATTTTCAAAGATAAACAGAAAATTCAATCTACGCCCTAGCTGCTAACCCTTCCGCATTTTTACTTATTTTAGCTANTTATACATACATTTTATAAATTAAAATGTTAATTTTTTCTTATGCTAAGTTACATCTTTCAACTTAATCCTAATGTAGTCTACTCTGTTTAATATGATCACCCATTACTATGATGTGCCATTTACTATTCCATAGACGCAATGTTTTTTTAACACCAATTACAGTGGCTGAACTGAACCGTTCATTTCAATATAGCAAAGAGCACCCATTTTTATTCTAGGTGGTCCATGGCATTATCTACAGTCAAAAAGATAGCAAAATATCAATTGTTTTTAATATTGAGAATTACAGGCGTGTATTGAATTCTCGGCAGGAAACCAGAGTCTCTTGTATGCATTCATAGATCTTTGTAAATGTTTTTTTTTTTAATGCTTCAATTGATTCATCAGTCATATTTTTCTTGTCTGAAAACTTTCTTTACTCTTTTTGTGAAGTTTAGCAATAAATTAGTTATTTTGGAGATTTAAAAAAGTTTCAGTTCACTGGACATGTTATTTTACTAAAATGGCTGTTTCTTATTAAAATAATGCCATATGCTTAGAATAGATTTAAAAGGAAGTAAATTGATTGGATTTGTAGTGAGTTTTTTTTTTAAATTACGTCCAGCATTGAGCGAATATACAGATGTTATAGCAATCTCACATTACAACGTTAATTTTCTTAAGACCACAAGTTAAATGGCACGTCGACTGGATTAAATTACTACAGTAAAAGTTCCAGAAAAAAAGGGGGAAGAAGAGGTGCTGCAACATTTTTATATGGAGGGTTTGTGATGTGAATATTTTGCTACCTGAGGGTCAAAATTTTATGAAATATTCGAACGTAACCGTAGATGAGTTTCAGCTAGTTTGTGCCATTTGAAGAGAGAATAATATTACAGGAAACACAAGAAAACCAAAAGAATGCATTTATTTAAAAATTGCATTTAACATAAAAGTAGTTACAAAAATTTTGAGCATTTTCCAACTCATTTTTTCTATAGATATTTACCATTTTATACTAAAGCTTTAGATTGAAACAAGAGTGAGAATGTAAATGTATTAAACCTTACTTAGTCCCAGAGGCGTGCTGAGAGGTGGATAAAGGGAGCAATGGCCCCAGTAAATTAGACAAAAGGACATCCAATTGACAACTAACTAAAGGTTACAAAACCATACAGATTATTATAATGATTTTAAATTTTTTACTAAGTAAATAGTTGACTCAAGCAAAATCAAATGCATGGGAAGATTTAGGAATTATTTGTTGGAAATAAATTATTATCGTAAATATGTAACTATTTTATGTAAAAATTTATTTATATAATTTACATAAAATTGAGTATAAAATAGGGATTTACATTTTTATGATTATCCATAATTGCTATACTGTTTGTTATTTCATTTAGTTTAAATTGGCACTTTTTGCCCCTTCCACTCCTTTTCTAGGGTGTTTAATCAAACGGTTTACCCTGAGCATCCACACATTTCTGCACGCCTCTAATTATTCCATGCTAATAAGTTCAAAGATTATTATACGAAGCATGTATGAGCAGTGACATTTTCTCTATGAATTTTAAAACTACATAATTTTTTTATGACTCTATTGTTTAGGACATAAACAGAAAACATATTAAGAATACACTTTTAACCACAACTCTTTTTTTTTTTTTTTACTTATGCACAAACAGAAGAATTCTTCTCGCTAGTTAAAGCACTGTCATTGACTATGATAAATGGTTAAATTTTTTCACTTATGGGGTAAATATTCGGGATAGATTGGTCAGTTACAGGGCTGGATTACCCATTAGGCCATGGCCTGGGGCCCCTAATGTTTAGGGGCCCCCTTAAAAAAAATTTTGAAAATAAATTTTAAAAAATTAAGAAAAACAATGATTTTTTAAGGGGGCCCCTAATGTTTAGGGGCCCCCTTAAAAAAAATTTTTTTTAAATAAATTTTAAAAAATTAAGAAAAACAATGATTTTTTTAAAAAAAATCAATTTCAAATATACATTAATTAAATACGATAATTTTTTTAGTTCTAATTCAACAGAATAAAGTAAAATTTAATTTATTATTATTTATTTTAATTTTAAATATGCTCTCTTAAATAAAAAGATAAATAAATTGTTTTATATTTGAATATATAAATATACGAGAAAAAATATTTAATCTGAGGGCCCCAAAAATTTGAATAGCCTTAGTATTGAAGGCTCCCTTCTTTAAAATGTGCTTTTCTCCTCATAGCCACAAAGCCCTGGACTCAGAAGTTCACTTTTTAGAGAGACATACTTCTTAGTTTGTTACTCTTATTAACACCAAGAAAAGAAGCTAGAATTTTTTAAAAATTTTCATTATTTACTTTATTTTGTTCTAATTTCAAAATCATTTTCTATATTTTGCAGCAAATATTAAGTTTAAAGTAAAAAAATACTAAATTACTTTTAATAAATAGTTCTTGTATGTGTGATGTTATATTTGATAAAAATTGCCTTAGTCACTAAGAAAAAACTATCAAGAATGAATTTTTAGTTTTCATTTGTATATTTATGTATAAAAGATTGGCACAGCATACTAATTCAATCCAAAGCCTTAGTAAATAATTATATCAAACCAACAAAATGTCATTGAACACTATTTATGATTTAAATTGTTTTATAAAAAAAATTGCTTGAAGTTATAATTTAACATTTTAGCTATCCAGCTATTTTGGGCAAGTTTGTAAAAATTTGCTTTGGTAGTATATTCATGCCAAACACTGCTTCAGCATTTATAAGAGAAACAAACTGCTTTCTTTTTGTGAAGCAAAGCAATCTGTCTATACCCTAAATTGAATTCAGAGTTGGCAGTTAAAAAATTAGTTTAAAAATCATCAAAAATATTTTTAAACATTTTAAATCAATAACAGTAATTTTGTCAAATTAAATAATACTGTACGAATATTTATAACATGTAAAAATTTTAAATCAATTCATTGTTCATTATGAAAATTCAAATAATGTCAATGTTAAAAAATTAAACAAAAAATTTACAATTTTCAAATAACAAATAAATTTTTATAAATATTCATACTTTATTATATATTATTCTGAATAATAAATAATACTGTACAAATACTTATAATGTGTCGAAATACGAATTAAATTCAATGCTTATTATAAAAATTCAAATTGCCTTGATACAAAGGAAATTAGATAAAAAATTTACAATTTTCATGATTTTCAAATAATAAATAAAATAAATGTGATTTTTTTACAAAATGAAATTTAAAAAGTATAAAATACTTAATACATAATCAGTAAATAATGTCTAAAATCTAAATATATATAAAATATTAATACATTAATAAATGTATAATTATTCACAAAAATTGTGCATCGTTTACAGAAGTGAAAAAAAAAGGGAGAAAAAAAAAACAATTTGGTCAAGTTTAAACTAAAAAGTAGTCAGGTGGATTAAAAAAAAAAAAATGCATTTTTTTTTCCTGATAAAAGTAAAAAAGCATACTTTTTATAAATCAAAATCTAAATATTACATTAACTTGAAAGACACAGAAAATATTTAAGATAACAAATTATTCACAAACAAGAATAACAAATCAAATTTTAAACAAAATACAACAAAAATAAGTACTTGTGTCAGAATATTTTTTTTAAAAAAAGAAAAACATATTACTGCAAAACTTAATTTAAGACAAACATAACAAATAACAAGTGCATTTTTTATACATCAATACATAAAGAAATTATCCACTTTAATTGTAAAGTTCTGTAATAATAAAACTTTAATTTTATTTTTGTTTAATAATAAAGTTGATCAAATTATTGAATTCAAAACAATTCATATATATATATACTAAATGTTGATATTTTTAAGTTAAGAAGTAAATTTTTGATTCTGAAGTAATGCTTTCATGTAGCAATGTTTACAAAGTGTTCCTTAACAGCTTGCATAATGTTTTATATACTTTCCGTAATAATTTTAAAATTCCAAATTAAACATTAAATGGATATTCTATGAACTGTATTTTTCAAGAAATAAATTTAATTGTTAAAACATTAACCATTGGAGTTAATGAAAATATGACTTGTTAACCATATAAAACTAAACACAGGGCCACATTTTTGGTCAGCAAAAACGATTCAGTTTAAAATTTTAAAAGAACAGTTGTCATTGTTAAATTTAAAGAAAAGAAACTTATTCAAAAGCTAATTTTAAATAAATGTGGTAACATTAAGTAAGCTAGTATTAACAAGTGGAAATTAAAATATAATAATCCCATGTTCTTGGTATTAGAAACTAATGATAAGTCTATAATGTGGGTTTTTGATTCAATCAAAATTGGTGTGCTATAAAAAAAAAGTATTTACTTTTAATATGAATACTATAACATTACATAATGTCAGATTTACTTATGAAACTGCAGTATATAATAGTGAGTTTTATAAACATTCAGAAATAGTTAATGTAGCAGTGTTTTCATTATTATTTATTTATTTTTTTTGACACCCACATATAGAATATCTTTTATGGAACTCACTGAATAGAAAGAACATACTATAATCTTCTAAAAAAAATAATAAATTTTTCAACTTGTTATTCAAAAAATCTATAAACTCAAATTATTCTAATAATTTTATTAAAACAAAGAGTGTAGGCAGAATATTAAAAATTTTATTAGGAAGACTTGTGTGAATAGGAAGCTTTTGCATATAAAATATATGGTACATATATATGTATGAACAGTAGGACCCCTACTTAAAGAGAAAATGCTCATTAAATATGGGTACTTTCAAGACCAGAATCCAAGGTTAGTACTAATATTTTAGAAGAAAAAAAAACTTACACGAGTTGCTTTTAGATAATCTTTAGTGAGAAGTGGAAATGTTTTCATCTTGGATTGATTGTGTATTATATATATATGTGTCACATAAAAAGCTTTAAATAATCTTTTTATGTTGTTTCTTTATCTAAATTCTCCTTCTTAATTTATTCAAAATTAAATGCTTTCTCAAGCTTTATTATTCACATCCTGTCTTAAGCATAGAGAGAATAACCAAAGCATAGTTATAGAATTCAGTGCTCTTGATACTTCTAGGGGCCTCGCGGATGAAAACTATTTATTGAAATCAAAACCACAGATATAAAAAATTAGATGTATTTAAACCGGTTTAAGTTTAAAGTGAACCCTTAAATGCATAATTTCTAAATTAGGAGTCTTGTGCCTAAGAAAAAAAAAAAAGACTCAATTTTACTGGTTAAATACAAAATCTAAATAAATGCTGGATATTATTAGTGGGTCCTACAGTGCATACATATTAATTGAGGTAATTAAATAATGCTTTAAAAGAATAAACTATTAAGCTTAGACATTAAAACTTCCAACGTAAAAAAAGTAAGAGAAACTAATTGAAAAAAATATGATTTTCAATCCTGGTAATTAAAAAGTTAAAATTTCATCAGGGAAAATTAGTGATGTCCAATCAACAAAAATTATATAATTTTTAAATTTACTCATAATATTATAGTATACAGTACAACCTAATTTGGTGCGATTAAATATAATATTCATCAAATTCTATTAAAAGGAATATAGATATTTTGTTACAGTATTGTTTATAAATTAAAGCAAATTTTACATAAATAAAAATATAAAAAATTATAAAATACAAAAATATATATCTAAAATTTAATTATATTAATCCTTAATGATCAAAAGTATTCTTATTTTTTAACGAATATATTTTCAAAGCATACTCATTGAATCATTAAGATTGAAGACCAAATAAAAAATTTTTAATGATCAGAAGTATTTTTATCTCATAGCAAATTTGTTTTCAAAGTACACTCTTTGAATCATTAAGAGTTAAAACCAAATAAAGTAAAGTTTTAGTTTATAAAATTAATAAATGATTCTTTTTAGTGCTGTTATAAGTTTTCAGCAACCTTAGTTTAAGAACCCATTATAATTAGTTAAATACATAAAAATTAACAATTAATTGAATATATTCAAAAATTTATACAGAAATAAGTTTGAGGTAAATAACAAAAACTCAACAGAGCTAAATATGCAAAACACAAAATGTTTTTTAGAAGACATAAGACACTGATTTTTGTTATAAAATGGTTTTAAAATCAGTTTATTTTCTAAAAACCAATTGTGTTTATTTGTAAAATAAAATCTCTTATGAAATTACAAATTTTTTGGTTAATATTCATGTACTTGAAAAAACTTTATTGGTCTTGTGGGAGATATTTTATTGATAAAAGAGATGAATGACTAGATAATGAAGAAGAAATGGGTTACGCACCATCATCTATAAATTCTAGAATGTTCATTTTACTAAAAGTTTATATTTTGCATTCAGGATTTATTCTTCAATCTGTTAAGTACTCAATTCAAAGCAGTTCTGTATTTGTGTTCAATCTTTTTTTTCCCCTTCATATAAATGAATACTATTGAGATGTGTTGAGTGTAGACTAGTTAAAATTGGGATAATATCTATTTTTGCTAAGTTTTAATGATCTGCATTAGTTCCTGAACAGTTATAGCAATACGCACTAGTCCTCCTTGTTCACCAAGAATATCTTGAGGTGAACACAAGAGTTCCTGCAAAATAGAAAATATATCCATCAATATATATATATATATATTATAACTACGCTTAAAATTATTGAAAGTTAAAAATTGAATTAAAATTTAAAAAGATGAACCACAGAGTAAAGACGCCCTTCACTTTGTAAAGTTAATTCATTTTTATTCAAGATCTTGTTGGGGCACCTAAATCATATTATAAAAACATTTACATGTATAAAGAGCGAAAATTCCTGCCGCTAAGTATTTGACAATCACACTATCGTCGATAAAGATTACGTTGGTGTAAAGAACCTATTGGTTGGGGTCACCAGCAGTGGTCCAGAGTGATGTTCTACGATGAATCTCATTTCAATGTGACAAGTTATTCTAACAAACAATTAGTATGGAGAGATGGGGAACATGTTATGCACAACAGTATGTTCAGGAACGTTATTGGTGTGACCCAAGCAGTGTCGGCAGGCGTCGTGCACAATTTCAGAATATCACTTCATATCTTTGAGCGAGGTAGTGCTAAATCTCAGCAATATTGCAGAGAGCTTATTCTTTATCATGTTTGTCTATTTAGGGGTGTGGTAGGTCCAAAATTTCTATTTACAAATGACAATATACAGCCACACAAGAGCGCTGAGCACACTGGAAGTAAAGGTAATGACCGTATGCAGTTGCCTGCATACTTCCCAGACCTGAATCCTATACAGCCTGTCTGGGATGCCCTAGGCAGGCGTGTTTTACAAAGAACACGCTCTCACTGAGCTTTGACAGAAGAGTGGAATAATATCCAAGGTACACCCTGATAATACAGTGAACAGCTAAAATAATAAATGCAAAACAAGCATTAGTGCCTGAGGTGATCTTACTGAAATACTCATACCTGTTTCATTCTGGCAAGAAGACTCATTTTTCTTGACTGTTTGGAAATCGTCTAAGGAGCGTGTTTTTTACATTCAATTTTTGATGTGACAATATTGGTACAATTTTGCATTACTATAAATGTACATTGTCACCAATAAATATGTACTTGTGTTAATTTCTTCAAACAATGTCTGTTATTAGTTATTCCGAAAAATGTAATTGTTCCTTAGCAATTGTCAAGCAGTGTAAAATATTTTAGAAGTCATTAAACTTTTTAAAAATCACCAATTTAGCGACATTTTCTTCACCTAGCTAAAAATTTTAAAAATCAATGCCTTATTCACATTTTTTCAAATTTTCATGAGCCCAAATAATTCAGCATTGGAGTAAGTTTTAAAATATAAAAGAATAACACCCCAAACGTTTTTCATTTTCTCAAAACTGTTGTTCTCTCCATATCAACATCGCTGAAAGATAGGCTAAACTTCACCGAACAATCACGAATAACTGTTGCAAACTCACATCAGTTATTCAAATAACATATTATCCTGCATATCATAGCAGGATAGAATATTACAAAAAAACATAATTTCATGCAACTACAGAGCCTTCGAAAAACAGCTTTTCACCCAGAACTCAGTGGGTTTCAAATTAATTATATAAATTTAAATGCATCCAATCACATGCAATTTGCCATTCGAAAACAAATTTAACATTTTAAAATTTTTCAATGCCTCCTCCAGGACAAAATAAAAAACTTGCAGCAGATATAACATATCATAAAAAAAAAAAAAAAAAAACTTTTGCGAGCAATTTATTGACTCTGGTTACTTGTTTCAGGTCTTTCATAGCCAGCTACTTTGACGATATTTGCTCAAAAATCACTGATGTTTTAAAAAGTGTTTACATTTTTAGAAAAACTATTTATTGATCATTATATATACCAGCATATATTTCTATACATTAAGCAATTGTTTAGAGATATAAAATTAGTTATTGACTTACCAAATTTTCTGCTGTATTCGGATTTTGCAAAATTGGCTACATGAAACTGCATGCTGCATTTTTTTTATAATGTGCATGGTACTTTGTCAATCACAAATTTCCCAAAAACAACTTACAGGTGTTTATGTTTATTATACATGCCTGGCTCCCTCTACTCTTTTTAACAAAGTGTCTGATTGAATATTTTCTAATCACTAAGCATTGTTTATTGATTTATTTTGTTTAACCAATTAAAATTATTAAAGATCAGACAATTTTCTTTATTATGCAATACTTAGATAAAATATTATTTTTTATTTTTTTTTTTTTTTTACAAATTGAGACAGCTAAGAGTGCAAAAAACCACTTTTAACAATATTGAAACAAATTGCCATTTTAATAGTTTAAATTTTTCTCTATTTAACAAAAAAATTTCCAACAATAATTTCATTTTAGTGTAATTGAAGAAGTGGAGATAACTCAAATTTCCCACAAAAATGGAAAACATATAAACACTAAACCCATATTAAATTCCTTGAGTTTTTATTATTTTTTAAATTACCAATAAATAAATTTACTTAAAATAAAGTACTTTATTTATTTGTAGTCAATATTTAACACAAATTTGTATTTCAATAACATCTTTTACAACTCTACTTCACTTTTCAAGATAGCATCAACGCTCGTGTTGTGTAAATATTGTGAAATAGATCAACTTAGCAATTTCGGTTAAGTTATTTGATTTATTAAGTATTTTCAGTTATAACTTTATATTTGTCTTTAATCACCATACAGCAACAGTACACAATTATTTTCATTGGAGGAGAGGAATTGTTATATCTAGTATAACTGTACATTGACTGCATTAATGCTATTTAAAGACGAAGGAAAAATTCACACAAATAAATTAAAAGAATGTGCAAGTTTTAAAAAAAAAAAGCAAGTTGTAAAAACTACATAATATACATCAATGTAAGTCAATCTAAAACTAAAGGTATCAAACAAATTATAATTAAATAACTTTACTAAAGTTGCATAATTTGTTAAATAAGCAGTAAAATCAGTAAATTGTTTTAATTAATTTTCTACAAAAAATATTCATTATATATAGTTATTTTAACATTGATAATAATTCTTTTTAGCTTAAAGGTATTTTTTAACAATTTGTAAAAGAGAGATTGGAAATAATGTGCAAGTTAAAAAAGCAAGATTGTAAAAAAACTACATAATAAATATCAAAGTAACTAACTACAAAAAAAAAGTAATAAAATAGAAAGCAAATTAAAGCTTATTAAATTGTTCAAATAAAATTTTATACTTTGATAAACAGAAGATCAGCTATTTCTTTACTAATTTTCTGTATTTACATCAACTTGCTACTAGCAATATTAATTAAATCTAGTTATACAGTTCTGTCAATATTGAAATTAATTTTTAAAAAAATAATCTTAGAAGCATTTTTTAAGAATATATAGAAGCAAAAAATAGGTATAGATAGAAAATAATGAAAACATCTGGTGTGTGCAGTAACTATATTGAGCAGCATGAATAAATGAGACAACCTCTGTTTCATAAATAGGAATTTAATATATTTGCAATACATAAAAGGAGTAAATATATATGTATATATATATAATTCTGCATAATTTGTTTGATTTAGTTGTAGCGAATTATAAAAAAATAGTTGCCACTTTGTTTTCAGTCGGGTGAAGGAAAAGTGTAAAGGAAAAAAGCAGTGCCAATCAAGACAGTAAGCAAAAAATAGGATAAAATGACTTGACTCGTTGAGGAAGCAGCCAAATTAGGCATTTCTTTGGTATTTTTCAAGGAAGCAGCTTGTGTTTCAAGAAAGGATTCTGCCCAACTTTGAAGTTCTGCCTGGAACGAGAAAACAGGCGAGAACATACGAATTAAAATTTCAACTCATAAAATTTTGAATAAAACAAGGAAAAATAAAAATAATTTTAAATTTTACTTAAACAAATTGTGTAAAAGTGTTATGAAGTGTTTCAATTAATCTGTGGTAAAAATATGAGGATTCTTTCTAGAAATTAACTAACGATAAAAGTTTATTGCTTTAAAATTTGAAGAAATAAAACTTGTTTTATTGAAGGCATTCCACACAAGAGTTGATTGCAATCAGAATTTAGTTTGCAAAAGTAAACGGGGGAAAAAATTATATCAGTACATTTTGCCAAACAAAACTGAAATATAAATTCATTAGATTATTTTTTTACAGTTTATGGACAAATATGAGTTTACTTATACACTTTCACGATTAAACAATTCTACAAAAGAAGTGGACACTTGAAATCATAATTAAAGAAATCTGCAATAATTATTCTATTGAAATTATAGAAATAAATAAAAAATATAGTGTTAAATAGAAGAAACATCTTTTAATACTGTTTAAAACAGTTGAAACTAGATAAAAAAAAATTTGAAGACAGATTATTGAAAAATGTTAATGTTTAAAACACAAAATGTCTTAACCAATATCTTATACAACAAACCATTATGAAAATATTTCCTTCAGTTTTTAAATATCAAGTAACATCTAATATGGTGACTGAAATTATAAAAAAACTTAGTTCATAATTTTAAATAAAAAAAATAAGCAAAAATAAAAAAAACAGTAATCTTCTGATATACAAATTTAGAAAACATCTGTATATTTAACATGAATTGTAGTTAAAATTAAAAAAAATTTTAAACTTAGTTTTAACTTCCTAAAAAACATTTAATTTGAAACCACCTTTTAAAACTGCACTTTGGCTTGATTTTTTAATTAATAGCCATATAATAGAATACTCCCTATGATCATTGGCAACAGTTTCAACCCCACTCCTTTATTAAACTTTGATAACATTTAAAATACTAACTGGCAATATAAGAGCAAATAAAGCTACTACAGAAGCAACGCAGAATATATTCGTAATTTGATAATTCCCTACAGATATCAACTTAGCATTGATTTTTGAAATATTCTTTGGCTATACAAGAACTGAAAAATTATTACACAGCACAAAAAGGTAAAATATCTTTCAACTTATTCGAATACAGCGATAGTATTTGAAATTAATTTGCCATACAAGAGTAAACAAAACTACCACAGAAGCCTTATAGCACCAAATATCTTTTATTTATTAGACATCAACTCAGCAATAGTATTTGAAATACTAATTAGCCAAACAAGAGTAAACGAAACTACCACAAAAGCAATGAGAATCGAGTATCTTTTATTTATTACAGACACCAACTATAAATACTAATTAACTATACAAGAGTAAAGTAAACTACCACTGAAGCACAATAGGATCCTATACTTTTTATTTACTACAAACACCAACTTAAAAATAGTATTTGAAATACTAATTAGCCAAACAAGAGCAAACAAAACTACCACAAAGAAAAGAGGATCGAATATCTTTTATTTATTACAGACACCAACTATTTAAATACTAATTGACTATACAAGAGTAAAGAAAACTACCACTGAAGCACAATAGGATCATATACTTTTTATTTACTACAAACAGCAACTTAGAAATAGTATTTGAAATACTAATTAGCCAAACAACAACAAACAAAACTACCACAAAAGCAAAGAGGATGGAATATCTTTTACTTATTATGAACAACAACTGAGCAATTGTATTAGAAAAACTAATAGATCATATAAGAGCAAACAAAACTACCACGGAAGCAAAGAGGATCAAATATCTTTGATACAATGCAGACACCAACTGGGCAATAGTATTTGAAATACTAATTGGCCATACAAGAGCAAACAAAACTACCATAAAAGCAAAGAGGATCAAATGTCTGAAACATTGCAGACACCAATTTAGCAACACTAATTGACCACATATGAGTAAATAAAACTACCTCAGAAGCACACGATGACAAATATACAATCTTGTATTGAGATAATTGATTTGAAAAGCAAGACTATTAACTGAAATATATCAAACAGCAACAAAAATGCAAACATACAAATAGAAAACAAGAAATTACTCATCTACAATTGTAATTTTAACTGCTTTTTTTGGCAAATTTTAAAGTATAACAAAACGCAACATAAACTAGTACTAATCACAATTAAAAAGAATATAAAAAGCTGAAAAGAAGAGTTGAAATAAAGATTCGGAGATTATTTATAATATTGCTGCATTAAAAAAAAAAGAAACAAAAAAAAAAGGAAGAAAGAAACGAATTGTTTGAATATTTTTATACACTTAAAAGATCTGATTCAGCATTTATCTATGTAGTTCCAAAAAAGCAAATGAAATACAAATTGTTTAAAATCATCAGCCGTATTTTAACTAAATTTTACATTAGTTATTGCACACACCAGACATAAAGAAAAAAATAGCAAAGAAAGGAAAATGCTACTAAATTGCGTTAAAAGCTAGGCAACACACATGATTTTTTTTTCTTCAAATCTGTAAAATTATTGGTTAAACTATCTTTTAACCATTTCATATATGATTTGCACTAAAAAATAACCTTTTACATCTTAATCAAGAGATTGCGGCTTCATCAAAATATGCCTGAAACGTTAGGAAAAAACTGCATACATATTCATTGATTGGACAATTTCTATTATTACAAAATTATAAATTACATAAATGAGAAATTGATATATTTCTTTTCAGCCTTATTCACTAAATTTTAAAACCTATATATTAAAGTATAAATGAATAAAAAATTTTCAAAATTATGAGCAGTGTTATTTTAAGAAATAAAAATGTCAGCATTTTAAAACAATATTAACAGAGAGTTCAACTCCTGATACAGATTTGGACCATACTTGTGTGATAGAAAAATTAAATAAAAATGATGTCGAAATTTTTATAATTATTTTGTGAGCATTTCTTTCCCCTCTTATGCACAAAAAAGGCATATTTTGAATATAATTATGGAGAGAAAAAAAATTCTTTCAAACATTTCTGCAGAAAAGAAAATCAAAATTTTTTACTTTCTAAAAGAAAACTCTTTCTGCAAGCACTCTTAACGTTCTGCGACAACGTCGGCGTGATTCTGCCATGGGGAATTTCAGTGTTACAAATATGTTTGTATACTGTAGATCATATATTATTCTACAGTATATCAGAATACTCTCTCAATTTTTTCTATTTAGGATACTCTAAGATTAAACATTATGCTAAAGATTTTAAGTAGGGTCTATTCCAGGTCATAAAAGAGTATAAAAATGTAATTTAGGCTCAACTATAGCACTTAAAATACTTTGTAAAGAGCAGTCATAAACGCTTAGAAAAAGAATTTCCTTGACTTTAAAATACTGATTTCATTGAATTTGTCTATGAATTATTATTTAATTGCTAATCTTTAAGTTATATATTATCCTTAAACATTAAATAAATTACACAACACTTATATTTCCCATTAGAGTTTAAACAAAATTAAAAAAAAAAAAAAGAATTACTGTAAGATCAATTTTTTTACAAAAAAAAAATGAACTTTTAGGTACCTTATAATATAATTCATTTACCATTACATATTGGGCATTTTAGTTAAATTGACAAATTTTTTTTTTTTCAGATTGACTAATTTTCTTTACTTTTACCTATTCTCTCTGCCCTGAGGCCACTCTGTATAGAGTAATACTATGCGTAGAATTTTTTTTTCTTCTTCAGAATTGAAAAGATGATACCACAAACTTAGAGAAAAATTTTTAAAACTTTTTTTATTAATAGCTGTGAGTGTCATATGACTAATTTTGTGACTAATTTCAATTGCTGCATATTCTTTGTCTTACATTCATTTATATGGAAAATTTATTGTCACACAAAACAATAATAAAAATATACTTTAATACAAGAGTTTGATATGAGTTCACAGTTATATATGATTTTTAAAGCAATAAAAATAAATTTTACATGAACGCAGTTAAGCAAAGCACATATAGTGAATCATAGATGGCATAAATCAGGGCATGAAATTTCAGTTCCAAAGATACTAGTCAAGCTAAAAGTTTTGACCACAACTATTATAAATTCATAAAAAATATGAAATTTTTTTTAAATGTAAACAAATGCAGCAGTAAGAATTGTTTGTTAGATGAAACCATGAATAGACGAAAAAGAACGTAGGAAGTTAAAATATTGAAATGCATTAATTGTAATAATAATATTAAATCAAAATAATGTTGTCTTAAGGTGTGATAATTTGGCAGGTGAAGAGAGGACAACACATAATTATCTTTTTTATATATAAATAGAAGAAAACTGCTTTCGTCTGATTTCAAAACACCTCAACACACCACTTCATTGAGGTCAGATAATCTAAACGTACTTAGTTTAATTTGAAAACTTTTTTAAACTATCAAACTTAGTTGACAGTTCTAATATTTAATCACAAATGCAGAGCTGGTAATTGGAAATACGGCTCCGTTAGTTGAGTTAGGGCATGCCTCATTTCATCAAGTACAGAAAGTGATTCTGCTCAGCTGCAGAATATTTGCACAACTTGCAAAAAAAGAAAATATATATATATATACAGGGGTTTGTCTAGGTTTTTCTAAGAGGTACCAATTTTGTGAGAATGTAGACATAATTTGTGAAAATTAAAAAAATTAACACAAAAATATGGTAAAAATATGGATTTATCGTTTCTTACAAGACACAAAAATAAAATTTTAAGAAAAAGTATTTTGAAAGACTACTGTTTTTCCTTAAGTTGAATTTGAGAAGGTACCGCTAAACGGTAGTAAATTTGGCTTGGACAGACCCCCAATATATATATATATATATATAATTAGGCAGATCATAAAGAGGTCAGTAAACAAAGACCTCACTCAGTATAATTACCCCACTCACAAGAGAGGGTGTCATTTAAAGCAAACTGTAAATTGTTGTAAACTGAAAGGCTGTATTTGAACTGTAAATTGAACTTTTATGCAGTACAGTAGATGAATACCTTAGCTAACAACTTGAACACATGCATGAAAAATATAAAATTTAGTAGAACAAACATAGAACAACAAAAAAATAATGTTCTAATCATAAATACTCACATTTGGCACCCCTAAACGCCTGCAAGCCTCTAAAAAATTATCTGCGTTCCTTCTGCACTTGGCAACAGTCAACTTAGGCTAAAAAAGAAATTTTTTCAAAAACTTCATTATGCATATAACATAAAACAAATAGGAGCAGTGATAGCAAGAATTGATGCAGTTGCATACCATTATGACTATCAAGATATTACAAATTTTTAATTAATCAAAAAACTCAAGGTATCTAAAAAAGACTAAGATAATCGTTATAATTAAAAAAATTTTGTATGACTTAATCCTCTTACAAAACAATTTTGTAACAGGGTGCATAGCCAAATTATGCAACAAAAATAAGCATCTTTTAAACAATTTTCAAGACTCAAAAAATATTTTTAAGCACTTTAAAAAAATATCATAATTAGGCAGGATTGGAAGTTTTTTTTACAATTGACGGTTTTATCTTGCTTTAATCGTTTTCATATGCTATGGACGCCGAAATAGATTGGGGTTGAATTAACGCAATGTGAACTGTGTCTTTTTGCATAATTCGAAGCTATAATCAACATAGTAAAGGAAAAAAATCACTTTGAAAAAGGGAAAATTAAGCCCTTTTTAAAAACACCCATTGAAAAAAGCACCTTTAAGGGCTTTTAAAAAAAGGAACATCGAAAATAAGCACCTTTAAGCACTTTTTAAAAACTCTATGTACCCTGTGTAATAGAAGACAAAAGCAGGAAGTTACAAGCGCTGCTATTACAGATGGATGGAGATCACAAAAAACACCAAGTCTTTTCACGAACAAATCAAAGACTTGTGAATAATTTGATTAAAATAGGAAAGATATTACTAATTTTTTTTTTTTAAAAAAAGGAAAAAATCAAAGCAAAATCCAATAATTTTCTGGATAAATTACACGAAAAGAAAATCAGCATATTTTATATATAATAGCCAATTAAATTAGCACTATAAACAAAAAATAGAATTATATTCCACATTTAATAAAATAGATTATGCTAAATATCTATAAATTTGAGGTATCAGGAGAGTAGTATTTATCATGATGTGACTTGAGAGCAAAATTTTTTAGAGCAAAAATTTTGAACATTTCAGCATTAGTACTCTCAGCTGTAACCATACGAATTATACATAAATAAATTTTTAATTATTACATTTAGTACTCATATGGAATTTATACTAACACAAATAACACATAACACAAATTGTTGCGATTAAGTGTTGAAAAGAATAATAAATCTGAATTATAACACTGCTTTGCGATTGAAAAAACAATGTAAGTGCTTCCTATAGAATTTGAAAAAAGTGGCTTAAAACTACTTTCTTTCTATTACTAATGTTATGAATGCTAAAATAGAATTTTAAAAAAACTGATATAAAAAAAATTCATTTTTGAGCAAAATTTTCTTTTTCTTTAATAGGTAGCTTACTATACAAAAATATAAAAATCACAATTTTGAATTTTTTGTTGCTTACGTTGATTCGGCTATTGCATAGCAGAACAAATATCCCACCTAATACTCAAGATTGCACTTGTTATGCAAACAATATTCTGCATAGTCATATTAATTCCCTAAATGTTACGAGAAGCATAAATGAGAATAATTGTGTTACTAACCAAGAAACACTTGAAGTGTTCAGGCGGAATTTTGCAAATATTCCACAGCTCAGTGCAAATTTTATCAAATTACTTTATATTGTGATGCAACTGAGCAGAATTTGATAAAAAATTTCGAATTTCCCTGTCAAAATCAGATTTTTCACCATGATTGTTAATCAGACTTACTTCGGAAAAAAAATTATCAAAAGCTTTGTAGAGTTTTACCTTATAAGACTGAACTAACAAAGATACAGTACAGATTATTTAAATTGAACATTTTCTCAGATAGGTGTGGAATATGAGGAAAGACAACATTATTCTAAAATTTTCCTATAAATTAGACTCATCCAGCTGATCTTAAATTCATATGATACTTAGTAATTGTAAATATGAATATAACCATTAAATTCAGGTTACCTGCCTTTTGTATAAATTAAATAATTAAGCTCCAGTTAAATAACAATGTTATGTTTTCTAAATAAAATTTCAAATAAAAATTGCCTATTACAAAAAATAAGCACCTTTCAAGCACTCAAAAAATACTTTTAAGCACTTAAAAACAATATCATAATTAGGCAGGAAAATTTTAGAAAAAGTTTGGAAAAGACTGGAAAGTTTTAGACAATTGACGGTTTTATCTAGTTTTAACCGCCATGTCAAAGAAGGAAAAAAACCTTTTGGCATCGTTTTTTGACAATTGTCAAAAATCATGAAATTTTGAATCATGTAAAACGAATGACGTTTTCATACGCCACGGACTGACAATAAGTCGAAATAGATTGGGGTTGAATTAATTATGAAAATGTTTAATAGAACAAACTTGAAGCAAAAATCAACATAGTAAAGGAAAAAATCTCATTTCGAAAAAGGGAAAATTAAGCACTTTTAGAAACACCCAATTAAAAAAAGCACCTTTAAGGGCTTTTAAAAAATAAAAATAAGCACCTTTAAGCACTTTTTAAAAATGCTACGCACCCTGTATTAGGATGCTAGTTTATATGAGATTCTACCAATCCATGACTATGAAACTGAGTCATGGCTATGAGAATAAGTGTGCATTTTTTAGTGAATGAAATAAATAAGCAATACAAAGGAGAAAATTATAAATAATTACCACTGCAGGAGAAGGCACATGAATACATGTAACAGAATTAGCTTTAATATTATTTGCTAGATGACACAGGAACACACCATCATTTAATGCAGACTCTAGATCATCAGGAAGTTTCAGTTTTAGCCTACATTCTAGTATCTACATAAAAGAATAAGCCTTTCATCATACATAATGACAAGAAATAATTTGTACACATATATCTTTCAATTTAATGCTTATTAAAATATCACAAATAAACTTTCAAATGCAAACATGAAAACATTACTAACTACAAAAAAGTAAATGCTATGCTGTTACGGTATCAAAAAATTTTCAGCTACGCGCCACGACTTATCTTGTCCAATATTTTCTTTTTTTTTTTTGCAGGATTTTTTCTAATGTCTTATAAGGTTTAGCACAAACACATGTCTTCAATATAGATCAAATGAAAATTTCATCAAATTAAAGTCTGGTGGATAAAGTGGCCATTTTTGTGCAGTTAAAAAGCCACAAAAATTATCAATTACTCAGTCATGAGCACTTTTAGCTGTGAGTAACAGCAGATAAAAGACTGACTCTCATATGTATTCTTGGATATGTGCTTGGATCATAACAGAACATAATATAAGCATCATAGTAATTAAACAAGAAAAAAGCATAATGATTCATAGAGTTTCATTATGCTTCTTAAGAAAGTAATTGCACAGTATGTTACTTAGTTTTGTAAACATCTCTATTAATTTAATCTTTCAAGTACCTTGTTTCAGATGCTTAAGCCTGTTATTCTAGTCTACATATTGTACCTGCAGTATGCAAAAAGTTAATCATTTAGTCTTAATAATGACTTAGTATAACTAGGTTGTCAAGTCAAAAAAGTAAGTTTGATTTACACAATTATTCATTTCTGAAATTGTATAAAATTTAAATAGCGGCAGATAAACTTTTTCAATTTAAAAGAAACAAAAAATTTGCTATTTCCACAAATATAAAGAATTTAAAAGAACTGTATTCATTATTGCAATTTCTTAACATATCAAGCAATTCAAGTTGTAGCTAAAGCAAAACTTTTCATCAGCTTTAAACAAACTTAAGACTATTATTTTTTACTTATTATTTAACTGCAGAATTACAATATTTATTCAAAATGAAACTAATTTCTTACCAGTCCAATATAGAGCATTTGTTATTAATTTAAGCAAAGTTGTACATAACTGTTAGGCGCATTGGGCAAAAAATAATGAAATTAAATTTAAGACATTTCTGCATAAATTAAAAAGATTAAAACCACTACCTCTCGTAATCTGGATATTAGCTCTTGTTCTTCTCTAGCCTTGTCAAATTCTCTTTTCATTGTGAAACTGGATTTCAAAGGCTTAGGAGGAGTAGTAGCTAAATAATAATAACAATTTTACTTTTTCAGCGAAGGCAAGTTAACAAAATAAAGCTTATATTTTTAAATTATACCTAAATAAATAAAATTTTTCAGTGATTGAACAATTAGTTTTAAAAAAAAGTAAAAAGAAAAAGAAAGAAAAGAGAAAATAAATTTATCTTTTAACAAAATTATACTTTCAATCTTTTTTCCTTCTTCTTAAATGTACACTATATAGCATGAACTAACCATTTGAAGGCTGAAAAGCACCCACACGAAAGAGTTTGAAAAGAAAATAGAAAGAAAAAATTTTTTTAATTATTTAAATTAAAATAATTCATTTTAGCTTTATATTTTTCTTCTTTATTAAAGAAATTGTTGATAAATAAATTTATAAGCCTTATTCTCTACCAGGGTTCGTTGATTTAAATCATCTTGATTTAAATCACGATTTAAATCATGACTTAAATCAAATGATTTTTTTTAAAAAATCATTGATTTAAATCAACAAATTATTTTTATATATATATATTGATATCAAAAGTTAAAAAACAGTGTTTTAAATAATTGATAATTTTGTTATTTTCTTTTCTTAGTTCTAAAATTTATTTTAAATAAATTGCTGCATTAATAAATTTTAGTTAACGAAATTTCTTTCTTGGTGTGTGTTAAATTCCAACACATTTGAAATTACATTTTTAAAAATATTTTGATTCTTGAGATTGAAAGTACTGATTAAAGTAAACATTTAATGCTGTCTTAATATAAACTTGCTTAGCTGTAGAAAGTATTTAATAAACATGACTTTTTTTCAAGAAAGAAGGTGCAAATAATGTTAATTAAAATTCTACCGTTAGATTGTAAAAGCATGGAATTATAATCTAAATTATATTTTATTGGTAGAAAATGTATATTTCTAAAGCTCGAGGTTATATTAAAAAAAATTCCCTTATTAAGCCAAAAATAGAAAAAGAAACAAAAAGGCTGATGATTTCAGATATTTTTTTCCTGCTATAGTCTAATTCTTCCCTTTCAAAGTCTATTTGAAGCAGTAGGGTTATTAGCTGGTTTTTTTTTTTTCTTCTTATAATATGTTTACAGTATCTTTTTCGTCATCAGATTTTCTATAAAGAAATTTTGTGGAAAAAAAATTCCAATGAGCACGTAGATTTTTTTAAAAATTTTTTTTAGCTTAACTAATCTATTTTGATATAGGATTAAAGATGAATATTTCAATATAAAAATATATAGATTAAATATTTATTTTTTGATGAATGACTACATTTATAAACACAATCTGATACATTGATTTTGTCATTTTAAAAATCATGAAAAAAAAAGAAATCACAATTTGAAATTAAACTTATGGTTTGCTAATTGAAACCTTGTTTTAAGTATAATTTATATTTTCTATTTCCTCTAATCTTTAAATTTCAATCATGCATTTGTTTCAAAATGGTTGCTATGCATTCAAAACTATGTATCTTAATGAAAAATTATTTTGGTAAGTCAGAGCTTCTAAAATATTGTTATAATATAGTTTTAATATTAATTTAATTTTGACTAAACATTTATAAAGTTTTTTTAATCATAAATTAAAGTTCTTACAATGTGTTCGAATAAAAATCAAAAAAATCTGATTTAAATCAAAAAAATCGGATTGATTTGATTTTTTTTTTAAAAATCTAAATAATCACGAACCCTGTTCCCTACACATAAAATTACAGGAGAAACTTATAAAGGATTTTAAAACATACTTGTTTTTGGCCATGTAAAGTTACTTTGAGAATTGTCATTACTCAAAGATGGAGAGCCTTTATCTTCCTGACTAAATATTTTATCTGCTGAGTTCATTTTCTAAAAATTAGGAAAAATATCATAAATACAACAGACACAATATAAATTAAAATATTTATGAAACTTAAAACATCATATTAATAAAATATTTATAAACACAAGGCTTATTAAGATGATTTTGATGCTAATTTTATGAACTATAAATTGATTAACAGAAATAATGATAAGTTGCTATTTACAGCTAATTTTTCTGAAAATTTTCTCATCCACAACAAAGTGTACCCCCATTTACTTGGATACATTTTGAAGAATTCTGTCCTGATATATGTCCTGCATATTTCTCATATAAAATAAAAATTTATTTGAGTGATAAGTACAGACACAAATATCAGAAAATTTTCTGGAACAGTATACACTTACTAACTTACCAGACTATTTTTATAAAGAGCAAATAACAAACTAAAGAAAAATATAATTTGCTCTTCTTATTAATAATTTGCTCCACTTAAAAAAAAATAATTTGCTCAAATTAAAAATAAAATTTGCTATAACGGCCAACTTTATCACCAAAGAATAATAAAATAACCATTGATTCAACAGCCAAGGAAGGAACTTGGCCTTCTCGATAACATTTCTCCACACAATTATTTTTGCTGCCAGATCTTGCAAGTTATTATAAAATATACTTTTTTTAATTTCAGGTTCACTTGTTTAGAATTGAAAGCTTTTAATAATTTCCAGCATAATTTCATTAATGGAGCAGTAAACAACTCATAATAATTTGAGATCAATATAAAGAAAATTCATATACATTTCTGATGCATTAAAAAATAACTAGTATCAATTATTGTTTAATAATCATTCACACTAACACTTAATTCAAATTCATAATCAATTAGAAGACTTCGTAAATAAGTAATTTTAAAGTGGATTTCAATAATCTCAAAATGAAAACACAGTGATTATGCAGTTTAACAATTTAGAACATAATTTAGAGGTTTATTCCTTTATTCACAATTTATAAATTGTATGATATGTTTGATGTCCATTGAGGATTCATACTTATCATTGAACAGACTTAAAAAAAAAATGCCCTAAACTGACCATTTACAAAGAAGCTCACATCTGCAATTACTAGCTGTTAATGACATGAATACTCACACCAATTAAAAAGCTTTTCCCTATTGAATCACTGTGAAACAATATATTAAAATATTTAAAGATGCTTACTTTTCGACTATCATTGTTTGGGGAATAAGTCATCTTTGGCATATTTTCCCCAGGACTATCTGGTTGCACCACTGACTCTGAATGCCATTGATTGACTAGGGAATTGTTGTTTCCTTTGGATCCATCTTCAGACTGAAAAGGTTATGAAAGGAAATTTAAAATATAAGAGATTAAACTCTTTAATTATCTGTTAAATTAAAGTTCCTCAAATAACATAAGTCTTTAAAGTAAAAATAGGCATAGTAAACCCTCTATGTAAGAAATGGTTCATAAGGTAATTTTATTTTTGTCTGCGTAAACTGACTGAGTGTAGAATTTAATGGCAGAATAAAAGCAAAGATCTCAAAGTCATAGAATCATGCAATCCATATATACAAGAAAAGGAATAGCATAGCTTCCATTTAGCTTTCATTGAGGGACATATACAATGGAAAATTTACAAAAAATCTCTTGAATACAAAAATATGAGTACACAACTTGAAAAATAGCATTTATTACTTCAGGTTCAGGAACATAAGTTTGTGGAAAATCAGACTGAAGGAAGATTTCCTTTTGGACGATTATATATTGTTTTGGGAACATATGTTTTTGAGGAATATATCTTAAAATATAAGTACACAATTTTGATAATTGCATAATAAAACAATTAAATGGCTTGGAGCAAGAGCAAAGTAAGTTCAAAATCACAAATGGTTAATGAGAGATAAATAAATTTAAAAAAAATAGGGTTGTGTAGTTTTTGTTCAAGATATTTATAATGCAGAAGAGATCTGATTGTACATTAGTGCCCGGAATCTGTGCTAGTTAAGCAGCTGTATAGTCTACAGTCAAAATGAGGTATTTTTGTTTACCTTGTCATTGCATTAAACCTTTAAGTTCTTTCTCCTGCCTTTTTTCCCCTGCTTAATACGAAAATTTTGAACATGCTTAATGCGTCTCTGCCTAATACGGAAATTTTGAACATGCAATAATTTTAACCTCAATGAAGCATTTTTCTAAGATTGGAAATTAAATTGATTGTTATGGGGTGGATAAAATGCTTGGTAAAAAGATATTTTTTAACTATGATGAAGATATTTTAGCAACTAATATAGGTAGATGAAATTTACAAACACATTATAAACGTAAATGATGAAGAAAGTGACTTTGAAAATGAAGCAATAAATAAATCACTACTGCCTTCTAATAAAATAGAATAACAATAAAGTAAAATAACAAGAATGAAATTGATAGTTTTGATAATTGACAAGAATGAATAGATAATTGAATTTAATTGCAGTTGTTTGAGAAGGCAGCAAACAACTGCAATTCAATTATCTATTCATTCTTGTCAATTATCAAAACTATCAATTTCATTCTTGTTATTTTACTTTATTGTTATTTTATTTTATTAATGTAATTTGAACAATAAAAAAACAAAACAGAACATTTTTAAACACTCCAATGTATTAGGAAATGAATTTACAAACATAAACCTGCAAAAATGTTGAAGGAAAAATTTCTTGAATATTTTTTTTTTCTCACAAATTCTGTTTAAGAATGTACTTTAATTAAGAATAATTTCTCACAGTCCCTTCAAAGTAATTAAACAAAGAGCTATCTGTATAATAATTTTATTCGTCTCTAAAACACAACACACAATTATTTTAATCATGAAAGTAATTGAAAATTACTATGCATAGTAAAATTACTATATATATACATATAATTATTTAGAAATGTTATAGCTTTTTCATAAACTATTCTATATAATGTATATTTACCAGTGGAGCAGCATTTTCGTTTCTGCGAAGAACTTGCTTGGAAGCTACAGATGTTTTTGTTTTCGATATTGGAAGCTTGGGAGAAAGCTCAACTCTAAAAATGATAATTATAAATTGAAACTATCTTTTGAGTTAATTCAGGGATTTGAACAAAAAATAGCATTACTATCAAAACTTTTTATCTGCACAAGAAAGAACAAAATTTTATATATTTTCTAGATTACTAACATTTTATCCAATATATTAAATTAAAGCTTAAATCTATATTTATTAAGCATGAAACAAAAAATTTTTTATTAATATTTGTATTTTAGGGAAAACTAGCTCTCATTTTAACATGTACTTTACTAATGTGTTAACATGTACCTATTTTACAGTCACTGTAAGAAACTTTACAAAATATAATAAATTGAGGAAAATAGAATAAAATTCTTAAAACCCTCCACCAGTTTAACATTTCTTTAACAGGTAAGGTAATGAACTTTGCAATATACTATGTTTAATGAACAAATATTAATACGTCCAGTCGATAAAAATTATTAATATATCATAAGATAAAATAATTTCAAAACAGCATAATCATAAAATAAATTACCATAATAACAATTAAAGTATTAGCAATAAAATATTTCTTAGTTTAACCAATAATTTTACAGATTTGAGAAAAAAAATCATGTGTGTTGCCTAGCTTTTAAAGCAATTTAGTAGCATTTTCCTTTCTTTGCTATTTTTTTAAAGAATATTTAAGTAAACTGAAGTTCAATTAAGATAATTTAGCTTCACTGTATCATAAAAATTTTGTCTTATTTATAACAAGGAAAAATTTTGATAATAGACATGACAATTTCTGTTATAGCTGAGTAGAAAAAACACACATATATAAAAAAAAATTTAAAGCAGAATTACACAAAGATATTTTGAATCTTTATGTACCTCACTACATTAATACTTCGAATATGGGTAAATTAGTATACAGAAAAATGTGAGTTTAATTATTTTTACATTTTAACTTGTTAAACATTTTTTTTAATTCCAAAATAACAAATTTTAAAAACAATCAGACTAATATTTACATGCAAATTAAAATAAAGGTCTTAAAAGGTCACATTATCAAGCATCAGATCTTTTGGAGTGTAAAATATTTATAAAAAAGGAGCAAATCTTTAAATATTACTTTAAAAATAACTTCGAAGTATAATTCAAAACTCACAAACTTCAATTGTTTAAAAACAGTTCTAACTTATGAATATCACATTTATTGGATTTGAAACAATGTGCAACATAATTAAATTTTTCACGATTCAAAAGAAATTCAAAGACAATGTTCAGAATAAAAAAATCATAAGCTTACCCATTTTCTTCCGGAGGTGTTTTTTTGTAGATATTTGTAGTTTCCGATTCTCTTTTCTTCTTTAAAGCTTCCTTATATTCCTTGAAAGTTTGGACAGTGGAGACAGGATCAGAACTATTTTCTTCAGAAAATTTACCATCATCTCCATTTACTGGGATATAATTAAATAAGGTGCTAGAAATAAAATAATGACTCATTTATTATAACTGTACTTTTACATATTTTAAACAAAAAAGCCATTATAAATGCTGGAATAAAGAAAGCAGTCATCTAACAGACGTTAAATCACTTCTAGTTTTTAACTATATGAGTATACCAAAAAGAAGGCTTTTTGTGAGTTGAATAATTTAATGATAAAGCAAAATGACATGAATAAAATACAAATAAACATACAGAAATAGATATATTACAATTTAAGTTCTATGAACATTCTTTAGGGTCTTAAATACAAAAAAAAAGTTACTAAAGATAAGTTGTTTACAGAACCAAAACTACAGTATGACCATCTCTGCATGTTTATTAGAACTTTATTCATTTTGTTTAGCTCTATCATAAATAGCCCTATCCTCATTTGAATGGAACATTTATATACAGAGTGTTTAAAAAAAAAAAAACATGACTAGAATAAAAGGGAAAATGACGTATGCATAAAGAATTAAATATCACAAAGTAACATTAAGTCACTAATGCTTTTAGAAACAGATAGAAAGGCTTGCAAATTGTATGCAATATGCAAGGAAAATAAACAAATATGCACCCTTTTATTTAAACATCTATAGAATATTATTTTATTATGTTTCTACACTTATTACACATTTACAACCAATACTGATGCAGGAGATGGAGATAATTTTAGTTTCTTTGAGAAGGCGAGACATTAGGTGCAACATAGGTGTAACATGCCAGGCCATAACTTTTAGCACCTTCTGTAGTTCAATTTGCTCATAAATTCATAATATGCGTGGAAATAAAATTTAAAAAAAAAAAACTCTCCAGGTATGACACATGAGCCGTGATGGCTCTGGGAATAAAGCACTCGCCTTCCAATGATGTGGACCAGGTTTGAATCTCAACGATAACTGGTCGATATGAATTCCACATCCGGCTTGCACCAGCTACAGTGATAATATAAAATATCCGCAGTGGTAGAAGAATCACGGGTTAGAGTCCCCTTGCCGTCAGGCTAACCGTGGCAGATTTTTGTGGTTTTTCACTCCATGTTACAAAAATGTGGGTTAGTTCCATCAAAAAGCCCCAAAAATCCACCAAAATTTCTTTCAATACTTGATCCAGGAGTTCCCTTGTCGTCTGGATTGGGTACAAAATTACAAGGCTACATAGTTGAACATTAGTAGTCCTAAACCCAAAAATTAGGTTGGCTGTTCAACAACAGTTATAAAATAAAATAAGATGACACATATGCGCATAAATAAAGATGACATGAGACATCCCCTCAAATAGTATTTAAAAAAAAACTTTATATGTAAGAGAAATTGTGAAATATATAACTTATCAGAAAGAGTTTTTAAAAGGGGGTAAATTGATAGAGTTATCCACATCTATCTCATTATATATATACACTGATAACTCACGATCAAGAAATGCCCAAATTAATTGCCGGTGTATAAGTCGATGACTTGATTTTCGGAAAATTTTTATAGATTGAAAAGGCTGCTTATACACCAGTATATATGGTACTCTCCTGTAATAATAAAAACAAAATAGAAGACTAGAATAATGGAAAATCAAATAACATTAAGGGCAATCGAATAAAAAAATGATAACTGCTGGTAATGCTATATTATAAATACAAGTAGAATAATGTAATAAAAATAAAGTTGAAAATCTCACTTTGTGTTTTGATTTCTAACAGCCAAACTTCCAACATTTTCCCATCTAGGAGATTCGGCTGAGTATTTTTTGAAGCCAAGAGTGAGCTATAATAAGAAAAAATTAAATAAACACAAAACAAATTTTCACTAAAAACTTATATAAGCAACAACAAAAAAAGGGGGGGAAGGGCATAAATTTTTTAATTTTATTTTTTTTAGCTTAATAAGAATAGCATTATGGAAACAAACTTTTGCAAACGAAAAATAAAAACCTTAATTATTATAATTTTTTTTTTTTAGTTTTCTTTGAGGAAAGTAATAATATAATACTTCTGGGTACTAATCCATATAATAGAAGAGAAAGCTAATAGAAAAGATTTTAGCAAAAAGTACTGAAATTTTTATAGTCAAATGGATGATAAGAAATCTTTATTTCCTTCATAGTTCCACTATTTTGAAACTAAATTAGTAGCATCTTTTTCAAATATACTAAAATAAAGATTCTTCTTAATAATTAATTTTATAACCTGCCATATTCATTTTGTTAGAAAACTAATGTGACACCTGGTGGTGGTAGAACTTTGTGCTTTCGAGCCACAGGTCCTGGGCTCGATCTCTAGGCTGAGCAAGGTTGACTTCAATGGGTCAATAAAAAAAGTATCAAGCATGCTTGGGGACTAAACACCGGGAGTTCCTTGCTTGGTTGACCTTCCAGATCTGCTGCTGCATCCCAGAGTTCAAGGTCAAGAAAACTAAGTAGGGAACAGTAGGCCTTGGTTCTCTATGGGCTGTCGCATCACTGAGTTTAGTTTTAGAAAGTTAATTTTATGAAAATATTTCATACTACAGTAGAGAAACAATTATCTGGGATGCTCAGGACCATCGCTATTCCGGATGTCTGAATTTCCCGGTTTTCTGGATTGACCAAAAAGTGTCGTTAATCGATGTTTTATCGAACCCGAATTACAAGGAAAAAGTGAAACACATTTTAAAGTACGAAAAAAATGAAAAGATCTCCTAAATTAAAAAAAAAGGNAAAAAAAAATGGTAGAAATATAACATTTAAAAGAATAAAAAAATTTGCAAGTTTAGACAAGAAAATCAAGTTTAAAAAATACAAAATTCTCATATTTATTTTTTAAAAATAATTACAATTCCTAAATTAAATAATATAAACAAAACCAATGATTAAATAACGCAATATATTTCATACCTAATTATACGGGGAGAAACGATAAAATAAAAGGAAAACTTATTAATCTAAATAAAAACACTTGAAAATTATCGAACCGAAACAATAGTTTAAAAAGGCACTAGCATAAATATTAAAACCTGGAGCAAGGCAAGATCAACGGAATTTTAAAAAAAATTATACAACTTATGAATAAAAAGAATTATTTATTGAGTGAAATTTATCGTGGGAAAAAAAATCAAACGTAGTAGAATCAGTAAAACAAAACTGCAATCTACTTCATAAAATAATCGTATGTTTAAATTAATAAACAATTCTCCTTTTATTTATTTTTTTACAAAAACACGATTTTTAATTAAAGCAGATGTGATTCAACATCAAGAAAAACTTGCAAATAATACCACACTTCCAAAGAATCAGAATTTATTCAAAAGAAAAGCAATGTCAAATAGATAAATATATTTCTCTCTTTCATCTTCTGTTCACTGATATGCATGTGCAATGCATTCCCCCCCCCCTAAATCAAAGATAAAGTGAAATCAGCATGCCATTCCTTTGAGTTTGATTGACGGCCTAAAGGAGAAAATTAAACATTCGTCCGTTCCCTGCCTCCTATCGATCTAAGATCTTTAAGGTCACGGAAGAAATAATGTTTCTCTGAGTAAACGGGGGGGNAAAAGGATTCTCCCCTTCCTCACATTTTCCTCTACTGAACTTCAAGGATGAGTCCAATTTCAGTTTTTTTTTCATAATTGTTCTAGTTTAAAATGGTGGGTAAACCAAGCAAAATTTTTCCCGGCTTTCCGGTTATCTGGATACCGGATAAATGGTTCTCTACTGTAGTAACATCTGAGAAAGTGTACCATCTAACTAAAATTTTATAAATCCAAAAAAATACAGTTAAAGGTCTAGCTCTAATTTCATAAATAGATAAAGACCAAATTATTTAAACTGGTAAACTCATGTAACCATTAAATATAATCATACCTAATTTAAAAACAAAACATTACTTACATCTTGAGATTCTTGAGATCTGCAGTCACCATCTGATGTGCTGTAGCCTGAATCAAATGTATAACTTTTTCTACAACTACCAGAAGTAAAGCCGTTCTGAAACCTTGAATCAGATCTAAAATAAAAAAGAATTTTAATATTTATTTAAACATCCAAAATAAATATTTAAAAACAAGTGTTTAAATTTTAAATAACTTACAAAATGGAAGGACTTCTGTATTTTTGGAATTCTGTTTCTAAAACTATTCCACGCTTATCTTCTTTGATAGCTTGGATTTCAAGGAACTTGAAAACATGAATTCTTCCTCTTTTGCAAAGCTAAAAATAACGATAAGAAACAGCATTGAAAAAATTAAAGGCATAACTATTTAAGCTCAATATTATTTCGGTACCTTTAAAGTGAAAAGAAAAAAAGATTAATTGCTAAATTCTCAAGTTGAAAACAGTTTTAAAAAAATATTACTCAAATTTAATTAAATTATATAGAATTCCCATTTAAATTAATAAGAGAAATTACTCAGTTTCAATTAAATACTAAACATGATAAATATAAGATAAATCAAATGAAGATTACAGAATGTTGGGAAACCACACATGTTCACTATTTAAATAATACTATGTATCAATATTTTTTTGCCTTCGTGAGATACAAATACATATTTTTTCTATATTTTTGTAACTATATGCGCTGCCAATAACTTCCTTTTTTACAGAAATCGTTTGTTTTTTTCTTTTATTTAATAGCCCATAAGTCTAAAGAATGTTTCAGCACTTTACTAAACTTTGAAACCTTTTTTCTCTAAACAAAAGTTTCACTGAAAATTTTAGGAACTTGGAAAACTTGAAATTGCAGTTACATAACTTATCAAATTAACAAGGTTATATCATCAAACAGTGCGATAATTTTGGATCAGCCCAATAAAGATGAAAAGATATACATTTTGAAAGAAAATAAATCTACAAGAAATTTCTCAACTTTAAAAGAGAGCAGGAAATTTCTGGCCACAGTGGATTTTTGATTAAAGATTTTTGAAGTCTTGATTGGAAAAGAGAATTTCATATTTGAAATTTAAGAAAGAACTTCTCAAGGATTGTCTGAAAAAAGTCAGTGAATGTTAGGAGTGTACAATAAAAAAAACATACATCAATCTTCATATTAAACTAAAATAAAAGTGATCAGTAAAAAAATTTGTAAAACAGAATGTCAGTAAAGAATTTTTTTTTAAATATCATTAAAAATGCCCCAAAAGAAAATTTAACATAACACTCAATTCTAGAAATATTTTAAACAACATGAACACACGAATACGTACCACAGCTGGAGGGAATGTCATTGGGTTATGATCTAAAATTAAATCTTGCAAAGAAGTCATGTAACGCATTTGTGTGGGTATGGTAGAAATCCTGTTGGCAGAAATGTCTAAAAAGATCAACCTCAGCTGACATAGCTCTGAAAATACAGATAGAGTTTATATTATGTGCTTATACAAAAATAATAAAGTTATAATATTATAAAGTTGTATCTCAGTCTGCTAAACTGCACCAACAATTGTTCTTAGAATCTTTTGCTTGCAAATAAGTTATCTACTTTTTTTCTGATTTATTCATTTTCCAGCATTTACTTCCATACAAAATTATTTGTTTTACTAAGGTCTTATGTGATTTTATTTTCTTACTCAAGTATTTTGATTTTTTTATATTGTAGCAGAAATTGGATTTAATTCAAACTAATATCTGAAATTGTGTAAAATTCATAAGAAAGTGATAACTAGCAGAAGATTTTCATCCCTGCATACTTTTTTCCCTTTTTTAACAAATCGCAAGTGCTGACAAAAAAAAATTTTTCTTCAAAAGGAAAAAGAGTTATGTTTATTTAGATTTTCAAAAAGTGTCTGCGAAATAGACCTTTCTGGTAAATGGATGTCGGGATATGGGATTTCGTACTAATATATATTTGATGAAAATACTAAGGGGGAAACTTTACGTGCATATAAAATTTGCACCTAGGTATGTTTCATGACAGTCAACCACGGGTAATTTCATTAATAATTAGCATTTAAAAAATATTTCAGAAGACCTGTTTTATTTCTCTTGACTGTCACACATAATGGAGAAAATATACATAAATACANGTTGGCACGTCTGAAATTTGCACCTAGGTATGTCTCATGACAATCAACCACGGGTAATTTCATTAATAATTAGCATTTAAAAAATATTTCAGAAGACCTGTTTTATTTCTCTTGACTGTCACACATAATGGAGAAAATATACATAAATACACACATTAGAGCAATATTATTCTCATATTTTCTCAATATTTAAAAAATATTGAACATATAATTAGCGCTCAAAGCTTTATAGTAATAACTGGGGAACTTGGCCTTAAGCTCGCTACCACTCGCCAATAATCTAACATAATTTACATTACATTAAAATATACATACCAAACAAAATTATTTTCCCCTCCAAGCGTAAAAAATAGTGAACATAACACATGCTTCTGTAAATTTTTAGTAATAACTAGAGGACTTAGCCTTCTGCTTGCTATCATTTTTCAATAATTTCATATAATTTATACAATATTAAAATATACTTACCAAGGGGTATTTCCAAAAGTAAATTTCTTTTTAAATTGAGCTTTTGCAGAGTTTGAACATGGCCCAACTGAGGAGGGATTATAGTTATTTCGTTGCAACTAACATCCTGAAAAAATTGAGTGAAATATTGTTTGATAAATCATGGCATGTTACATCAGGGGTCTGTCTAGGTTTTTTTGAGAGGTACCTATTTTGTAAAAATTTAGAGATAATTTGTGAAAATTAAAAATTATATTAAAAAATCAACAAAAAATACAGATTTATCCTTTCTTATTCTAATAAAATTTTAAGATGTAAGTATTTTGTGAAACTACCACTTTTCCTAAAGTTGAATTTGTGAAGGTGCCTCTAAACGGTAGTAAATTTAGCCTGGACAGACCCCTGTATGTATATATATAAAACAATTAAAAAAAAAAAAAAGAGCAAAAATACAAAATATTAAAGATACAATAAATATTTTGAAAAAAGATAGTAGAAAATGCTATTATTTTTAATTTAAATTTCTTCATTTCAATAAAAAAAAAATTTTTTCATAGAAAAAATTACCAAGTCTCTTAAGCATTTCATTGACGATATTTCTTCTGGAATAGATACTAAACGGTTGTTTCTCAAATTACAGACTTGCAATGGAAGATGGCATAGTGCAACTGGTATAACTGTAAGTTGATTACGGCTAAAAATGACAAAATTGAAACAAATCAGAAAAAATTTGAGAGAAAATTACATTCTATGGTAACATATACATAATAATGCTGCATTAGATATCACATGTATGGCCATAAACAAATTTAGCCAAATACGTACAACACACACAGGGCAAAAAATATGTATTTTTCTGAGAACAAAATCTGATCTTTCTTTTTTTTTAACTATAGGCTTTTCTGCCACAAAAAAACAAGTTTTTCCCATGTTATTCAATTGAAAAATAGTGCTTAGCAAGAAAATTTTAGTATTTTTCCCAGGGACTCAATGCTTGGACATTTTTAAAAAAATACGCACAATCACAATGTACTGTGATAATAATAAAAATACATAAATTTTTTGTACATTTACCACACTTCTAGAAAACCTATTTCATTTTTATTGGCTTTGGCACTCTTTAATTAATCTCTCATTTTAATCCTCTAACTTGGACAATACCCAGCTATCTCTTCAAAAATCAAAATATTAACGCAAGGGTACAGACTGATCCTGTGAAAGAGGTTTCTGGGAAATTCATGCAGTATTGGGAATTTTGGGTCTAATTCGAAAATATTGCTACAAAATTTTTAATGCAAAAAAAAATATATTTAAAAAGAAAAAAAATTTGAAGGAAAAATTATTTGAAGAAAAAAATCTTCCAAGAAAGAAGAATGAGGACTGCCTAGTAAAAGAATATTTTCTATTTTTTTAAAAATAAAAGAATATTTTCTGTAATGAATGTTAAATATAACACATAACTTCAAAACAATTTGTTTGATCATTAGTTTGAATTCCTAAAGTTTATAAGTAGGACCTTAAATTTAGTTTTGCGAATAACTAGTATTTAAATAAATTTTTATTTCAATCTTTAGCACATATGCTAGCTTAAAATTAAATCCTTTTAAAGTCTTTCTTCTTTATTAAATAAAAACTTATCAAAAAATTTTAACAATATACAAACTTTCTAAAAACATTTTTAAAAAACTATTATAACTTTTAAAAAAAGAGAGAGATTTTTCTTGGAAATTTTAAATAAATAAAAACTATGCTCTGAGAAAATATTAGACCCTGAGAATTTTCTGCACCCTTGCATAAAAGTACCATTTATATAAAACAATTAAAAACATTTAATTATTGTTTCATTAAATAAGTAAAATTAAGTTTAAACTTCGAAAAAATTTTCAAAAACTAAATCCAAATGTTCAATACATAAAAAAAATATATTTAAATAGTTTCGATACAAAAAAAAATTCCCTTTAAAAATAGTAGCATTGATGATAATTAATTACATTGATCATAACATTTATTTCTTCACAAATACTATAAACCAGACAAAATACTACTAGATAAAAGAAGCTTGTGGCATTGGCTAGAGCTCGGGGGGTTGAAATACAGGGACGCTTAATGCCAAATATTTTATATGATATAAAATAGTATACGGACAAACATAAATTTTAATATTTACGAGAAGGGAGTAAAAGGAGCATCTACTAACTGTTCAGATGGCACTATAGTTGTTACAGTGCTTTTTTTCAAACTCAACCCCTGAGCTCTAGCCCAGGCCATATTGGTGCCCAACATGGGACCATGGCTAGAGCTTGGGGGATTGAAATAAAGAAAAGCTTAGTGCCAAGTACTTTTATTACTACCGATTATCCGGAACGATCTGGATAATTGTTATTCTGGATAACTGATTTTTCCGGTTTTCTGAATCGTTTCAAAAAGCCGCTTTTTTTTTTAATTGTTGAACCCAACTAAAAAAAAAAAAATTGGGGAAATAATCTTAAAAAGAAGAATAAACGATGAAGTAATACACTAATGATTCCAAAATGAAGGTAAGGTATAAACATCTTTCAAAACCGAAAGAAAAATCCTAAGATCTTATGAGGAAAAAAAAAATTTTTTTTAAATGCTGGGAACATTCATCGAATTTCGTTCCGGTTTTTCAGATAACGGGTTCTGTACTGTATTAAATAGCACAAGGACAAACATAAATTTGAATAACTATGAGGAGGGAGCAGGGCCGGATTAAGCGCAAGCGAAACCCTAGGCCATTCAAACTTTTGGGACCATTAGAATAAATTTTTTTCCTCATATATTTTTTATTTATTCAAATATAAAAAGTATTTATACATTTTTTCATTTAAGTTGCAAATTTAAAATAAAAAAAGTTAAATTTCACTTTATTTTGTTAAATTAGAACTAAAAAAATTTTCATATTTTATTAATATATACATGAAATTGATATTTTTTTTTAAAAAATCCGAAAAAATCAAACTTAAAAAAATTGTTTTTGTTAATTCAAAAAAAATTCTTTAAAAGGGGCCCCAGTCCATGGCCTAGTCTGGCTAATGGGTAATCCGGTCCTGGAAGAGAGGAACAGAAAAGTCCACTCTGTCCAAAGTCTATGCATCTACTAACTGTTCTGGTTGCTACCAACTTTAATTAGTGTTGTTGAAACTAAGTTTTCTTATGGCTAATAAAGTAAAAATAACTACATTCAACTTTCTTCTAACTTGTAACAAAATATAGATGTTAATAACATAGATAAGATTTCAAGGACAAATAAACTTAAATTATACCTTAAATCTATGTATGTTAATGACTGAAGATTGATGACAACCTCTGGAACGGAACGTATCACATTATTGTAGCACTTTAATTCCTCTAGAAGAGACAATGAGCAAATTTCCTCAGGCAATTCACCAAGGCGATTTTTCGATAAATCTACGGAAAACAAGTTATGTTAAAAAAAGAAAATTATAAACATTTTTTTACAAGGAACCCCATTATTTATTAATTAATTGCACTTGACACTCTAAGTGGGTTACACAATATTTCTTTCTCTCTCATACTCATAAATTTTTTAAATTTATTATTTTTTTTTAATATTAAATGTCGCTGAAAGAGTTGAGAATCTATTGAAAATATTCAAATTCGTTTTTTTTGGAAAATACAGATAATTCCAAAATTTGATAAAAGTAATTATACATGGTATTTGCTACATTTTAGATTTTCAAATCTATGACTTTTCATAACTTTCCATGACTAATTCCAAGAATTTTTCATGACTTAACGAAGTTGCTAATTTCTCCGACAAAAACGCAACAATTGATTTGAAAAAGCATTGTAATAACATTTAATTTAAATTATAGATATAACCAAAACTGTTGTACATCTTCATATTTATCAATTTTAAGTTCAAAAATCAGAGTAAAAATAAGAGTTGAACCAAAAAAATAGCTGGGGTGAAAATACAAAAGCAAATAATTTTTTTCAATAGAATTATATCCTACAGATACTTTTCTTGTTCTTCGGAAAGGAAAGAAATACTTCTGATTTTTCTGTTCTCATTTCAGAATAAAAGAAATTTGCCAATGACTGGCTTGCTTCAGCTAGACTTTGAAACTGACAAAATAAAAATAATAAATTACAAAAATCAGAAATCACAGAAGTTTAAAAGATAATTCACTCTAGAATTATCTTTTAAGCTTCTGTGTGAAAAATTTTATATTTGAATAAAATAAAGAGTGTGAGTAGGGATTTTATAACAAATTCAGATATTCGGAACATCATGAAATTTGGGGGGTTAAATAATGACAAATAAATTAAATAACAAATAAATAAGTTAAAATAATGACATTTCATTACAAATTTTGTTCAATAATGAAATTCATGACTTTCCGGGTGCACGGATACTTTTTAATTACACATTTAAAAATGGAAGAAAAAAATTAAAAATTAATTAACACTATGCAAATTATTGTATCCAGCTATCAAATAGTATCGTATTATAATACATCTTTTACATAACACAGATTTCAGTAATGACACATTTGAAAAAAAAAAGGTTTCAAAGTTAATTTAATAGGCATTAATTCCAGAATCTAGCTTATAAACATTTTGTAAGAATCTTCTTAAAATAAAAATCTAATATTATAGAGGCAAAAATGGAATTTTTATGAGATATTTTTCATATTTTTTCAGTGTAAAAGATAATGCCATACTTTGACTTTAAAATGCTTCATATACATATAATAACTGATTAAATTACTATGAATTGACTCATTTTTAAATTAAAATCTAAGGTAGTGTGCTTAATGATTTTTATTCCAGTTACAAAATTAAGTGTATACAACACAGGCCTGATAAATTCAGATAAAAATCAATATATCCTCATCTGCAACCTAATAATGCTATAAAATTTAAATAGACAATTTTAAGATGCAAATTTTTAACCCTCCAAACCCCTTCATAAAATTGCACAACATTTTCATTGCTCTGCACTAGCTTCCTATTCAATTACATTAAGAAACTAGTATTTTGATGCAGGAAAGCCTGCATCTAAAAGATTGGAAAAAAGCCGGACTAACTCTCAATGAGTTAGTTCTTATGGACAGCTTTTATTAATGTATTATTTCACATCCTTGTAGTAAACTCATAGATAGAACTTGGGAATATTTCAGTTTTAGTATTTGCTCACAATAAAGATTATAATTATGAGAGGAGAGAACTACAAAGAATAACCTAATATTAACTGTAGGTATCTAACTTAAGACTGATAACTATAAAGTTATCAGTCTTAAGTTAGATACCTACAGTTATTATTAGGTTAAACAATAATGTTTTAATAATAAAGCAATAAATGCATGAAGCAATTAAACCATGACTACTGTAGATTAAGTTAGAAACTATTTAAAGGGAAGCCCATTAAAATAGGCTTTGAGAGAAGATTTAAGGAAGATTAAAAAAAGACGACTTTTCAATCCTTTGGTAAGAACAGATATAATTATTTTGCAAACCACACCCATTTGATGACATAGTTTAATGAATATTCAGCAAGCATCCTAAAAAGATAGGTATCTGCTTACTGTTCTCATCTATGGAATGCAATGGTACATAATAAATTGCTCGCTCTAATTGTAGAGTAAATCAAGAATGTAAATAGTAGAGTAGTTAATCTTTAATCACTAGTGAAAATTAGTAACTGATATAGAAAACTGAGATATCTTACTTTTATTCCAAAAGAACTATTTATTTACGAAACAAATATTTAGAAGCTATTTTATTAAATAAATACATGTATGCATTATTTACCTGCAGAGACAACGTCAGATAAATCATATTTACAAGCTATTTTCGGAAACTCTTTTAGTTTCCTACAGTTTAGTTCTAGTTTCCCTTTCAATTGCGCATCTTCAAATATTCTATCTATGTTCCGTAAAGAAGCTCCAGGACTACTTAGAATAGAGTTTGAAAATGCCATAATTGAAAAGAAACGCTATCATTTCTTACGATGCTGCAAGTATCACTAATACAACGACATTCCATAAACTGGTTCATTGCTATCCAGATTATGTAGAAGAACACAATTCATTTTTGGAGAAATGTAAATTGATTATATAACATTTTGATTCAAATATCTTAAATTGTATATGTTTTACTTGCGTTACTAACTCAAGTGACAGAAGTACCGATTCTTTACCTATCGACCACTTAGCAAAGCATTATTAGCAAAATTTAAAGTAGTAAATTATGTCAAATGCAGTGTATATGATTTGCTTTCAGTATAATTAGTTGGCTCTCTCTGGCGTTTTAAATAAATCAACAATATAGTTAAATGTCAATCAACAACTATTAAGGATAAATATGAATCACTTCTAGTACAATAGTTTCATTCATCCGTGTCCCTGAAAATGAAGTTGCGTAATGTACAACTAGGGGGCAGTAAAATAAAAACATATTTGGAAAAGCATCGTAAATAATGGATTTTTAATGATTATTCTACCTTAAAATTTTAATATTTGCTTAATAAATCAATTAAAAAAATACTTTAAGATAAAGCAAGCTAAAAGATAATTTTTTAGTCTGAAGTAGCATTTTAACTGTAACTGTTTTCATCATGCATATTGTTACTTGTTTTTTCCGTCAAGTTGGCATCACTTCTCGCCATCCATACTCGCATTTTATTATTTGTTAACATACGGAATCACCATGGCCGTCGGTAAAAATAAGGGTTTAGCTAAGGGAGGAAAGAAGGGTGTTAAGAAGAAGGTGTAAGTATTATAAAAATTAATTTAGAATTTTAACATCTGTATAATTGTGTTTTTGTTCTACTAAAGCGATATTTTTCGTTAAGTTAGTGGATGTAATCGGATGTAGTTTCTAGGTGAACCTTACTGTTTTCTAAACTTACCTAATACTTATTGTTTGATTTCTTAATTTTAGTGTTGATCCTTTCACACGAAAAGATTGGTACGATGTTAAAGCTCCTGCAATGTTTACAATCCGAAACATCGGAAAAACCCTGGTCAATAGGACACAAGGAACAAGTAGGCTAAAATTCTTTAACCATTATTAATAGAATAGTAACATGTCATATATACGTTCGTTACTGATTGTCACAATAATTGTTTTGTTTATAGAAATTGCATCCGAAGGTTTGAAAGGCCGAGTGTTTGAAATTTCACTTGCTGATCTACAAAACGATGAAATTGCCTTCAGAAAGTTTCGCCTTATTGCTGAAGATGTGCAAGGACGTGCTGTGCTAACAAATTTCCACGGTATGGACTTAACAACCGATAAATTAAGATCTATGGTCAAGAAATGGCAAACACTGATAGAGGCTAATGTTGATGTTAAAACCACCGACGGCTATCTGTTAAGGATGTTTTGCATTGGGTTCACTAAGCGGTGGGGTACTTCACAAGTTAAGAAAACATGCTACGCTCAACATTCACAGGTACAATAGTTTTTATATTTTTCCCTGTTTATCTGTGTTACTTTTTGCTAATTTTGTTTAAGTGTATAAGTAGGCTGGTACCGCTTGAATTTCTATCGCTATTTCGTGTTAAAGAACTTACCAAATCATTCTGTATGATAATATAAAATTTTTCATAAAACGTGCGTTAATAATTTTGTTCTTGACAAGCAGGATCACTGATAGGAATTTGTTATATGTCAATTTAAAAGCATATTATTAAATATGCCTTGCTTTTAAAATTCGTGGAGAAGTATACCCCTTGTTGAATTAGTATCAATTAAGGTGGTAAATTCTCCTACAGAAAGTCTAAGCTATATCATGTGGCGCACATCCGTTGTGCTGCAATCTAAAGTTTAGATACAGTTTTTTTTTTATATAGTACCATATGGTTGAATTTTTCAAATAAGAATCCGTATTTATTTGGACAACTGAATGTAATTTTTAATATTTCAGATTAATAGCATATTATTTAATTCACATTGCTTTTAAAATTTGTGGAGAAGTATACCCCTTGTTGAATTAGTATCAATGAAGGTGGTAAATTCTCCTATAGAAAGTCTTAGCTATATCATATGTGCACATCCGTTGTGCTGCATTTTAAAGCTTAGAAACAGTTTGTTTTTACAGTATCATAATATTGAGTTTTTTCAAATAAATATCTGCATTGGTATTGATATGTTACCATGTATATAATCATGTTGGAAAGATTAATGTGTTTTCTTTAAAATAATGGGAATTAAAATGCTGTAGAAAAACACCTGAAGTCATTCTTGCTTCGTTACTATCATTAATGAGTGGTTCATTGCAGAGGTGTTAATATTTTATTTTTATTTGTCATTTATAAGAATTCTATAGATTGCCTTAAGCTTTTATAAGTTTTATTCTTTCAACTGAATTCTCACTTGTGTCTGTGATCCATAATATATGATGTCAATCTTTGCAACAACGAAAAGGAATTACAAATGGTTATCAAATAATGCAGAGGCAGTCTGAGTGTATCCAGGATTTTGTCTTTTTCGTATCACTATTTCTGGTCTAAAAATGGGGCTTGAAATTTTTTTTTTGTTATAGGATTCTGCAATTCTCAAGACCTGACTTCCGCAAAATTATGAGACTCATTAAATCCTGTGAACAGGACATTGTGTGTGTATAACTGCTAATTATTTAGGCTTGATTGTATTTGTACTAGCTTTGTTCTAAAAATGGGATTTTAGGTCAGAATGTTTTGGTTTTTCGGTACATTCTTCAGTTCTGGGTGGGTCTAAAAGATAAATGCAGTGTGTGTGATTTTTATGCTGTTGAAATAATAAGTCATGGATTTACGTCACCAGAAAGTCTAATGACTTCATTGTGTTCTGAATGTGTAATAAATCTCTGCTCAGTCATATTTTATTAAAATATTTAATTAAAAAAACTATGTTCTTTAAAAATTATGCTGTTCTCATAAAAGATGAAAGAATAAGCATTTCTAGAGCGAATTATCTTTCAAGCATCTTAGATTTCAGAACATTATTAGTATTATTATTATTTTTTCATCAATTTAAAATTCTAGTTGAAGCAAGATTGGCCAAAAAAAATTTCGGAAATGAACAGAAAAATAAGGAGTGTTTTTTTCCTTTCTGATGAACAAGAAAAGTATTTTTAGAATTAGAATAAAATTCTGCTGGGAGAAAGACAAAAAAAGGATATTATTTGCTTTTGCATTTTTTTTTTCAGCTACTTTATTGTTGCTTCAACTCTTTCTTTACTCTGTTTTTTAAAGTGAAATCTATAAATATGGAATTACTGAGTATAACAGTTTTGGTTATACCTATCATTTCAATTAATGTTATTATAATGCTTTTTTTTTTTTAATTGTTTTGTTTGTCGGAGAAAATAGTAACCACGTTAAGTCGTTAAAAAAAATCTTGGTGTTAGTCGTGGATTCTAAAATCTAGCATGTACCCGATACCTTGAATCTGGCGACATTTAACATCAGTTTTTTTTATGTAACTGATAGGTACTTTAATTTAAGCTGTTATTTTTAAAAATTATGAAATGTGATTAGTTAAGGTTGGTATTGTTTTTCACTTTGTGTCATAATTACCCCTGATTGGCTTATGCTTGTGATTCTTTCAACTATTTAATTGGTTTGTAGTTGCATATATCAATTCGTATTCATGCTATTTAAAAATATTGTATTGCAATTTGTGTTGGCATATTTCTACGACCAATTTTGTGGCTCGTATTCATGTGCTTTTTTTTAGTCGTGTGTTGCTATTCATATTGATATGTGTCTAATTGTTGAGTATTATTTATTTTTTCTTGTATTTACACATGATTTAAGAGCTTTGCATCTCGTATGTTTTTTTCTTAATTGATTATATTCTTCACGAGTAGATAATTTAATTATAAACATGAATTAAAAGAATTGAATCTGTGGCTATTTTTGTCTTAAGTATACATTTCGCCTTTTAATTTTGTTTTTAGGTATTTAATTTCACTTTTGCCATTAGTTTTTTTTTTCCTTCAATTGTTACGCAAATGAGATACATTATTAATTAAATTTCAATGTTGCTTTGCTAACACTGTTAATGATGTGTAAGTTATATATTTTTTCAGCTGCTTTATTTGCAAGTAATGAAACTAAGTTGTTATGAAAAGGCATTTAATTTTGTATGTCTTTTTCATAAAAGAACTTTGCTATTTTTCTTCCTTTCTTGGGGGAGGAGTGTATATCAAGCTTTTGTAAAGTTCCATATGATTTTATGTGAGTTCCTGCAAATATGATTTTTTTTGCCCAATATTTTATTAGTCTTTCTACTGGACTAAAGTTTAAAGATAGAATGATATTTTGAGACAGATCGGTTAAATTAACAAGGTGCTTAGGGTTAAGATCTTTTTTTCTTTGCTGTGTCGATTGTCGTTCTAAATGATTTTCAGTTTTCCGTGCAATATTTATCAGAAACTGTTTATTTTGTTCATGGTGATGTATTTCTTTTTGCAAAAGAACTTCTGCATTTGTATTATTTAACAGCTATAAATTAACCATCAATTTGAGACTGCATCTCTTAATGGTTGCCTATTTTCCCTTGTAGGTAAAATTAATCAGAAAAAAGATGACTGAAACAATGATTAGAGAGGTCTCTTCTTCAGATTTAAAGGAAGTAGTCAATAAATTGTAAGTAATATTTTTGTATTTAATTGTGGCTATGTTTTTTGATGTAATATATTGGAGTTGCTTACCTCCCATTGAATTAATATTACTTGGGATATTGATACTCCTATAGCAATTCTAAGCTCATCCTCTGATATATAGCTGTTAATTGTATATCAGGCAGACTGATTATATACAATTTTGTTTGATTCTTGAACCTTTTAAAATTTGTAAAATATTTTTGTCTGCCTATAATTTGTATCTTATAATTTATTTATTTTTTAAAATAATTAGCCTTGTAAAATGTAGAGCACGATGCACAGGAAATACTTATGTCAGAAATAAAATTCAGTCTTTAAAAAAAAAAATATGGGTGATAATATTCCAGATGTACCCTGAAATTCCAAAGGAGCTAGGCGTGTCATTTTTCTGTATATATCGTAGAATTTTGTGTAGTACAAAACCATTGGTTCGCGGGCTTCTGCAAATCAGGGACTTATTTCCCAATGAAAGTTTAGAGCTCAGTCCCTTCAACAGGATATTTGTATCCATGTGATTTTTCTGAATTTGATTCTAGCAATTTGGCAGATTTTTGCTTCTTGATACTGCATTGAAATCTGCACAAAGACTAGAAAAAAGAAAAGTTCAGCTTTTTGAATGCATAAGTAACGCGGGGAACTGCTCAGTACTGTACTAGGAAAGCAACTTACATGTTGAGCAAGATAACTCAAATTTAGCCATTTATTCTTTTTTTTTTTCTGTTCAAAATGTATTAGCAGATTTAATCAACGTAAATGATATAAATGTATTCTCAAAGAAATACCAAGAACCTCTGCTGCTGTGCCTGTGCCCGTAAATGTTTTTCCCTTTATATACAAGGAATGTACCAAAACTTAGACAGGTTTAAATTATATCTAAGCCAGCTAACTTTCTTTCAGAATTCCAGACAGCATTGGTCGAGATATAGAGAAAGCCTGCCAGGGTATTTATCCATTACACGATGTAATGATTAGAAAAGTTAAAGTGCTAAAGAAACCTAAATTTGATAGTAAGTATGAATTTAAAATTAAACCATTGTAATTGTTTAGATATATGTGGTGAAACAACCCTTTGAAATTATGCCGGGTGTGATTTCAAGCTTCTATTTTTAATTGTGATAATAAAAATTCTGTTCTCATTTGTACACATTTGTTAATGTTGTGTAATGAATTTATGTGGTCATTTTTGCTAGTGTGTATAAAATTTCACTTAATTGATGAATGAATTATACCTTTGTAATTCATTAGTAAAAGTCCAATGTGACAAAATTATTTCTTTGACTATGACCTAATTTTGACCTTTAACCTAAATTTAATAGTTAGTATTAAAATCCAGTTTTTTGAAATGCACTGTGGAGATGCTTACCCCCCTCTGATTGATATGTCAACAGGGATAGTAATTCTCCTAAATCAACTCTTTGCTCATCCTCTTATTTACTCAATGTAAAACAGGCAGAAGTTAAAGAAACACCTCTTAATTTTGCACATTTTTGTTTTTCTTCAGTTCTTACTAGAAATTTTATATTGAGCCTTCGCAGTAATTGATCTAATTTTTAAAAGGTGATAACTCCCTTGTTTTGGATTTGCCAATTTTAGCTTCTTACAATATAAATTGTACAGTTGTCCACTCACTGTTTTCATCATAGGAAAAAATGGGTTAGAATTTCTCACCCTTTCTCAAACACAGGGTGAGATTTAAAAAAGTTAAGTGAGATTTCTAAAAAGAACACAAACTCTTGAAAAAAAATCATTTCTTTAATTATAATACATTTTTAACGTCTTCTATTTTTTAAAGCATTGAATATTTTTGATGCATCATCATAGAAGATTTTGCCTTTACAAGGTATTTGTCCATCTTGCATAAGTGCATAAAAAATTTGAACGTCTTACGTGAAGAAACCTTACCTACGGTATACGCGTGGTTGCAGACAAATGTGTTCTGAAGGGGGTTCCGTGGTTGTGTTCTGTTGTTCGAAAAGGTTCTGAACAATACTGGTAAATAGGGAGGCTAGATAATGGGGCAGATGTTGAAAATAATGGAAGATCCAGTAAGAAAAGTGAAACGGGTTTTATTCTAAATGGCGTAATTCGAAGCTTTTTCCAAAATGCAAGAAATTCGCGAATTTTGAAATTAATTTATAGAATGCGCTAATTTCTCACGGTAATAATTTTTTAATGCGAGAAAATAAAAAGATATGCGAGGTTCTCGCGCTGTAGTGAAAACACTATTTGTCTGTAATCTGCTATTGTGTTTATGGAATGCCTTAGATTTTCTTATGTATAAGTCCTTAAATGCTGGGTGTGATTTCAAGCTTCTATTTTTAATTGTGATAAAAAAATTGTCTTCTCATTTGTACACATTTGTTAGTGTTGCATAATGAATTTATGTAGCCATTTTTGCTAGTGTGTTATGAAATTTCACTTACTTGATAAATGAATTATGCCTTTGTAATTCATTAGTAAAAGTCCAACGTGAAAAAAATTGTTTCTTTGACTTGTTGAAGTTTAAACAAGTTAAAATATAAATTTCGTTATAAAAATTAAAATATCTTTTTTTATCGCGGATCATATTATTTTTCATAATCTGTGTTTAAATGGAAAGTTGTTATTTTTAAGTTTATGGTTAGTAAAAAATAGAATTTCAACTATCAGAACTAATTTACAACAGACAAGTAATTCTGGTTATCATACCAGAATTTTGTATGGTTTCTTAAGCTTTCTTATTTATATTAAAGAACTACAATTTTTAACTTGGTGGAATTAGAATTCTTAATAAGTATTCCATTTTGTATATTATATATATATTTTGATGGTTGTTGAGAATTGTAATTCTTCTCTTATCATTTAAAACTGTTAAATAATCCCAAGAAAATAAAGTGACAAGATATTACTCAATTAAGAGCTTCATACGCTTCACTTCTTTGGCCATCATTGTTTTAAGTTGATAAATTTCAAAAATTATCTTTAAATGCGAGGGTTATTTATCAATTTTATTATTTTTTTCAAAGCCTAATGTATTACTATACTATTCTTCCCAGATAATTTCCCCTTTTTCACAATTTTAGTTACTTTTTAGTACTTTAGTTTAGTACTGATACTTTTAATGCCGTGTATCAATATATAGTATAAGCAAAAGTAATGTTTGAAATTGTATGACAAAAAAAAAAAGATACTTCTGTTTTTTAAATTTGCTTTATTTTAAATTGTTCTCTTTCAAGTCTATCAATCCTATATCTATTGAATTAGTGAAGAGCGGTTTGCTAATCTGTTATTGCTCGTTAACAATTGTATAATCTAATGTTGTATTTATTGGTTTGATATAGTTAGTTGTCAAATCAGGTTTTTATTATTCGTCTTGTCGCTTCGTTGCATAATGATACAAGTTTTTAAAAACAAATTCATTTCTGTATAGTTATATATTTTTTGTTTGTAATCTTTAACAATTTAAATCATTTATATTTGCAGTAAGTAAACTAATGGAGCTACATGGTGAAGGTAGTGGAAAAACAACTACCACAGCTAAAGTGGGTGAAGAAGGTACTAAGATCGATAGGCCAGAAGGTTATGAACCACCTGTTCTGGAATCTGTATAACGCTGAATAAATATATGAAAAAAAAGTATTAGAAAAGTCTTGTTTGATTTATTTCTTTATAAACTATACTGACTTGTGCACAGGGTACTTTATATTTATATTGTCCAACCAAATTGTGAGTGCGGTGAAATCTCTCATCTACTGTTTGTACCAAAGTTAATTTAAAATGTGTTGGTATATTTTTAGCTGCCTTCAAAATAAAAGGAATTAATCTGCTTCATTGCGTAGAATTGACCGTTTTATGTGATTTTGTTTTGTCATAATACAGGGTTCCCCCAGTACTTGAAAGTCTTTGAATTTGGTTGAAAAGAATCAGGGCCCTGATAAATCCTTGAATTCTGCCATAGGGTTCTTGAAAAGTACTTAATTTTACAGGAATTAAAATACTATTGATTTTTCTTCCAAAAGAGTAATAAATAGATTCAAAGGAAAATTATAGAAATTCTGATTGATGCAATTTTTAATGCTTGAAGTGCAAAAGGGGTTAAAGAGGATGCAAAACTTTTCTCTCCTAGATTTTTCAGACTTGATGTTTTGAAAGCTAAAATTTCTAGCGAATTTTAGGTTTTTTAGTCAAAACATTGAATCATTTGAAAACTTTAACTCCATTATTACAGCAGGTTATTGTTATCCTATTTGTTCTTTTAATTTGTGTACAAAGAATAATTAATTTACAGTCAAGTTTTTACTGCTAATAAATAAAATTTAGTTCTGCAGGTTTCATTGATTATGAATAAACATCGTAATTCACATTAAAAAGATTCTTGATTTACGGATGGGAATTCATAAGAAATGTTCTACGAATTACGGTTTACCTGAAAGTGATTACTGAATCACGTGTCTAATATTACTAAGTGATTTGCAAATTGCTCATCAGAATTCATATTAAGATATAATGTGCATTATACATTCATTCAGTTTCATTAATTCTAATTCACTTCATTGAGTTTTCATAAAAAGTCTCACTGATGCTAGTGTTTTGAAACAGCAATGTAAACTATCAACCATTTGTATTATTAGCTGTTAAATTTAATTTTAAAAGAATTTGTTGTCAGATAAGCATTGTCATTAAAATTTCTGCTGCTATGTAATTATAAAATCTGATTGACATGTACTTTTAGTATGCAGCAATTATTGAAAGTCATTGAAAAGTTCTTAATTTTTATTAAAAAAAATGAAGTGGAAACTCTGGAATAGCTCTAAAAACTTTTTTTTATATGTTACTCTTACAATGGTTTTGTTTACTTATCTATGTATTAAAAAACTTATATTTAAGGCAATTTATTCTTTTATTTAACATTTAAGTAAGATGGAAAGGATGAAATAGACTGAGAAGTGTGATGCATAAATGTAATCAAATAATATAAAGGTATGTTTAATTCTAATAATTTAGTAAAAACTAGCTAAGTTGAGGTCCCTTATTTAAACAGTTTAGCATTAAATATGACTAGCTTAGCATCATGTAAAATTTGCTTTAAAAATATTTTTAATGGTTGGTTTTTGCGTGAAGTATTTTGAATATATTGCACGGGTAAACGAAAGCTGTGTGCTCAATTTTACATTGCTAACAGAAAAAACCCTTGAAAAATTAAATACACAATATTTAAAAGCCCTCACTCACTTTTTTTTTCTATTTCTATAAACATCTGCTAGTATCTTAAACGAATGATAAATTAAGAGAACTGCAAATAAAACTGGTCGATTAAGTTTAAGGATATCCTTCAGCAATTCAATATGAAGATGAAAAATATTGGTTGAGAATGTTAACTTTTTCACTGGATTATTCCAGGGTGCAAATGTGTCAATTTACATTATATGATGCATAGCCAGGGTATATTTACTACGTTTTGCGATACCTTCACAAAGGAAAAACGGTAGTTTCACAAAATACTTATAGAAAAAGCAAATTCTAATGCAAAACCCGTTCTTGTTGCAATCCATGGACCTGAGTTTTTCTGCCAACTGTCTTTTACGAAAAGGTAGCACATGTTTGGTCAGATAGTGCAATGTGATAAGCCTAACCTAACTGGTCACTTAAGCCTTATCAAAGTTTTTTTTTTTTTCCGCAGAGTTCCTAAAAATGAAGCGACGAGCCCTCTATGAACTTCACGAGGAGTCGAAATTCGAACATTATCTTAAACACTGTTGTAAGTTTATTCTAATAGACCTTTTATTTTTTATGAAACTTTTTTTTTTTTGTATGACCTGGTCGAAAATGTTCTCATAATGAAAATAACTTTTAAGTTAACTGTTAAATGCACGATTTTATTAAATTCAATTTGAAATTTAACTATGGGCAATGATTTTTAATTTTGGTACAATTAAATTATGGTACGAATTAAAGCCTAAGATTTAACAACAGCAAAATTATTTTTGAATATATGGGGGAAAATATGTAGAAATTTACCAGTCATAAATTTTAATTCGTAGTGACAACTTTTGAAAATATTTTCTTACTCTATATTTTTGTGTTAATTTTTTAATATAATTTTCACAAATGAATGTCTAAATTTTCGTAAAATAGATACCCCTAAAAAAAAACCTAGACAGACCCCTGATAGTGTTCTTTAATGAAATATCAAATGAACATTATTAGATATTTTGAGAAGACAAAATTAACATTGAATTTTGAGAAAAAATGGATTTTAGCTATAATTCCTGTCGCCATTCAACAGAGCCGCCGATAATGAAAATTCTTATGTGGTTATAAAATGGGCTAAACTTTTACTGCAACTTGATTAAAATTTATTTGCTATAAATGTTTTTTAAAAGAATTTTTTGATGCAATTAAGATTTTTAAAATTGCAGCCAGAAGATTTTTTTTTTCAAAGTTTTTGTTTAACATTGAAATGGGGAACGCTGGGAATTATTTTAATTCAAGAATTTAATTTAGGTGGATCAATAAGTGGGTACATTATAGAAAAATTTAAGGCAACTAGATATAGAAGTAGTGATTTTTAATTCCTACTATTAGTTCACACACTTTATATCTGGTTTAAATTTTCAATCGTTAATAAAAATAACATTTTATTCATCCACTCAAGATCAAATAAATTTTTAATAAAAATTAAAGTAAAAGTTTTCTTTGTTGACTTTAATTTTTTTTATACTACTTGTTTCTTTTGACCAAGTCAAAGTAAGGAAATATGTTAAATTTCTTGCGCAGACGATATTTTAAGTTAAGAAATCAGACTAAAGAGCATGCTTTTTCTGAATAAACATACTTCTTTTTGGCGGATTTGGATTCCTTATCCGCAAAATATGGGAGATTGCTGCAATTCTCTAGTCCTGATTCTAATTGTTTAACAAGAGAACGGTTTATGTTGTAGGATATCTTGCAAATGTTTTTCTTTCTTGCAAAATCATATTTAAAAAAACTTTTTAAATTTTCATTTCTCTGTAGCTGTTTGACAGTTCAAATGTTGGATTTTGTCATAAAATTGCAAAAATCTGTGTCCTATCACTCAAAAAAAATTGACCACTATTAAAATAAATATACAATAAAATTTAATTTTTATGAGTTATTGTTGAGAGACAGAACGGTCAAACGAAAAGAAAGTTATTTACAAAATGTTTTTGTGTCTGATTTTGTAAGTTAAAGTTCGCCTGTACCAAATATTTTAGCATATTTTGAGTTAGACATAAGAAACATTAAAATTTTCACACAGTTTTTTGGTAGTTCTATCTTATCTCTGATGGATTTGTTAGGTTAAATTTAATTGGATACCTGTAAGCAACGTCACGTTGTGTCGAACCTGATTGGCTTCTGAATCGATAAATGTCATGATTTACCTACGATGACGTCACTTGCTGTTATCTAATTGGTATTTTATATTGTGTATAACTGTTTCATCGCATTTACAATTTCGCTGTTAAATGCACGTGTTTCGTCTTTTACTGTTTATGAGTTTCATGCATTGTAGTAAGAGTACCTGTAGCACATATTTTACCTACTGATTTGTTTTAAAAACATTTGTTTGGTGCAGAATGTTTTATTTTGGACTCTGTGTCATTAAACCCTGCATTCAACTCAATTCTCGCTTTTATTTTGCGCGTTTTGGTTGTCAGCACATCGAATCAAACAAGATTCTATTTGCAAAATGAAGTGGTAGTTCATAACATGTGAACTCTAGTTACAATTTTTCGAAATTTGATTATTTTTAAAACTAATAAAAAAAATAAAGCAGTAATATAATACGCCTTAAATTAATATCCAATAATTTTGAAATATTTATAGTCAGTACAATTTAATTCATAAAAATGTTCTAAACGCACATTACAAAACTTTTATTGACAAATAAACATATTGCACTTGATACAACTAATATCATTTTATGTACGTAATATAAATAATAAATCTTAAAAACATAATCCGGATTTTAATAACTTGGTGGTGCTCTCCGCATTAAGTCTTTGGTTATAGGTACGATGGCAGGGTTGTCCTTACAGTCCTGCTGTATAAGGGCAAGGGAATTGTGAGACATGATTAGATGAATCGCTGGTTGATATCGTTGTTGTGATTATCGATGCCTCTGTATTCCTAGAGAATAGAGTAGAGGGTAGTCTGCAAACCTAGGCTGTGCACCACCGCTTAGATGGGCCCGCAACATTTTTGGTTCTGTCCTGGATCCCTCATTTGTTGTCGCCTTTTGGTCTTGACAGTTTACGGTCGATAAGATGAGAAAGACGCAAACGACGAAAGCAAGAAGCCCCTACACAAAAAGAAAATATATATATTAATATTATTGTACTCTAAATTGTTTTTCTAATATTTGTAACACAGATTTTGCAGAACCACACTGCATCTCTCTTATTCACTTACAGTTATCAGTATGACTTCTTTTTTCCCTTTATGGATTAGCAAAATCTATGGGATATTCTATGAAAAGAATAAAATCTCTTAAAGGCCATTCTCACTGGGTGTGATTTTTCTCACGCATGAATTTTTGGCGGGTAAATTTTTTCTACCAATCTGGTTCTCATTCACATGCGAAAAAAATCGTATGCAGTGAGAAAATGCTGTCTAGCCAGGAAAACCTAACATTTGTTGTATGAACAAGAGGACAAAGAGCTATGGGTGAAGCCTCTTTAAGGCTGTTTTTCGAAGATTTTGTCATAGCATGAAATGATGCTTATTTGTGAATAACATGCTATTTTCATAACTGATATGAGTTTGAAATAGTTACTTGTGACCGTTAGGTCAAGTTTAACCTATCTTTAGCCAGTGTCGTCTATGTTTAATCTGAAAATGGCGCAAGACGCCAATATATAAAAAAGCCACAGTTTTAAGAAAATGAAAAGCGCTTGTAATCTAATTTTTCAATGTTTAGAAACTTACTCCAATGCTGCATTATTTGGGCTCATAAAAAATTTTCTAAAAGGGAATGAGGCATTGATTTTGATAATTTTTACCTAGGTGAAAAAATGTCTCCAAAAATTGACGTTTTTTAAAAACATTTAATAACTTTTAAAATATTTTAGTTATTTGTTCGTTCGAAAATCCAGATAGTTCTTAACAGCAAAATCACATATACAGTTTAAAATTATGACTTTGCTTCAAGGGTAAAACGCTTAAACTATGGTACTTTATTTTCCTTGGCGAAAAAGCTTCGAAAAACCTTAATAACAGTTTCATGTTTAATATAAATATCAGTCTTAACTTTTGCTGATATTCGAATCCATGATAGAGCTTCAGATTCAACCAGCACTATAACGTTATGAACTTAGATTGTTTGTGTATGTGTGAGGAACAAGAACGTTTCAAAACCTGTATTTCCTTAGAAGATATTTATATTTTGGTCATTCGCTTGGTTGACAGTAAGCTTTGCTTCCGATAAAAAGTTCACGCCTTCTCCACTGAGCTTGTTAAAAAAAATTTCCTTTGTTGACTACGAAATCTTTACAGTTGGAGCAATTTTGAACTTGTCAAGAATTTTTTTTTAAGGCCACTATAGACTATAAAATTGATTCTATGTATTATGACGTCAGTTTCTATCTTCTCATTCTAAAGAAAAGATAAATTTTCTTCGATTTTTCAGGCAAACTGATATTTAAGAAAGACATCGATTTTATGATGTAGGGTTAGCCGGGGAAATTAGGAACAATTCTTCCTAGACAAAACATGGGTAATATTTTATTATTTATTTATTACTTTTATAACAAAACCAACTCTGCACGAAGCATAATAAATACTAACTTTTTCCACGTTTTTATTTAGTATCTTAGATCTAAATATGTGTACGTGTTTAGGATTTTTTCTTCAAGTGTAAAAAAAAAAGTATTACATGAATGGTTAATTTTTCCTAAAATTCCATACCGAATTATAAGAAAGAAAAAAATAAATTGTGAATTTATAAAACATGCAACTGTATTTAATAGATCAAGAAGTATCAAATTAATTATAGTTAATTATGAAAAAGAATACTACAATTTTACAGAGGGGAGCGAAGGGGGAAAAGGTTAAAAACATTCTGTTGATAGAGTATCCAATTAACTACTAAAGACAATAAAACTACCTTTATTACTACTTTTTTTTCTTTGTGAAATTCTATTATTATTGTAGGAAAAGATTTGACTCATACAAAATAACGCTAATTAACGTTTGTACAAAAAGTATTTATAGATTTTAATTGTTTATTTGTATTATTCGTACAGTATTTATAGATTTTGATTGTTTATTTGTACTGTATTTATAGATTTTGATTGTTTTTTAGTTCATCCAAAAGCTGTTTTTTCCCCATACAGTGGATACAATCGTCTTTAAAGGGGCATTTATACAAGAAGTATACATCCGACGTAGGGTATGAAAGCCATTATTTTATTTCGCGTCGTTGTATATTATAAATTTTTTATAATATTACATCGATATCGATCGTTGTTAAATTGTTTTACCGTAAGGTCACTTTTTCATTATAACTGCAGGATACCGACCTATCAGAACCGTTTGTCGCCCGACTATGCAAGGTCTAGTATAGTTTGTCTATGCAAAGAACTCCTCTAGTTATTCTTCTGGAGCAGTGGCGGTGACTACGGTTACGAGATTTAACTATTTTAAGTATGAGTGTCGGGTCATTTTTTTTAAAAAACTTATAATCCAATCTGTAAAAAATAAATAATATAATTACAAATTATATAATTACAAATTATATAATTACAAATTATATAATTACAAATTATATAATTATTACATTATCCAAGATGCGTGAAATTGTTCTTTAAATCTTTGATAGGTCCAAAATTGTTGTAGAAACACTTTTTATTGCAAAAGATATAATAGAATTTATGAGTTTTTCCGTTTATAAACTTAACAGAGAGAGTAGAACTTCTTTATTTACCTTCTTAACAATTACTCTCATTTTATAAATAGATGGCACTATCACTAGTTTGTGTTTTCAACAAAATATTAGGGGGACCGGAGAGTAATGTCGTTTCGGCGCATTAAATATTCGTTTGTCTTAAAAACCAATTCATTTTCTATTCCGCATTGAAAGGTTGTGGCTAACGAGGTGAATACATTATTGATTAAAAATAAAATCTTTATGACAAATATCAGATGCACCGAAATGACATTTCCTCCCGGTCCCCCTAGGATTAAATAGTTTGGTTTGATAAATCGTTAAGAAAATCATTTTATTTTCTTCCACTACCTCAAATTTTTTAGTAACTATTCCATTTTAAAAAATCGCAATTCTCCAGAGTCAGCAGTACTTTTCGTTTGGTACCGTCGCCAATAGCTCATTTTGTAGTTCAAGTGTGACGTAACTGACGTACTACTACTACTATTTATAAATAATTTCAGTAATCAGGTAATTATGATAAAAATAATTATTTAAACAAGTCATTTTATATGACATGAAATAAGAACTTTCAGTATAAGTAGACGTATTAGTTGGCAAACAATTAAAATATAAATAGCATGATTTAGTTTCTAAATTAATCATAAAACTAATAAAAATGTTAAACATCTGTTAAAAAGGTTACTCTTTGTAAAAAAAGTAAATTAATNAAGTAGACGTATTAGTTGGCAAACAATTAAAATATAAATAGCATGATTTAGTTTCTCAATTAATTATAAAACTAATAAAAATGTTAAACATCTGTTAAAAAGGTTACTCTTTGTAAAAAAAGTAAATTAATAATTATATTAGAAGTCCATAACTAATTAGGAAACCATAAGTACACTATCAAAACACAAAATATCGTGAATTTCTTAAACTGTAGGCAGTGTATTTACGGAAACAAGTTTTTAATGAAGTTTTAATTTATTTATTTTCATTTTCCCTTACCTCGTTATATCATAGGTGTATAATTAAAGTCAATAGTAGATTCCACATTTTTTAAGAGTATAAAAAAAATCTCACATTCGCTTACAAAAATTTTCAAAAAAGAAAAGAAAAGTTAGAAGGAAAAAAAAACTAAGTCTTAAAAATGAAATTTTTTCCCTTTTTGTTTGAAATTTTAAATAGATTATGTTGAATGATTAAATTGAGATTGTTGTACGATTGTTGATGATTAAATTGAGTTTTAAATAGATTATGTCGTTAATAAAAATAAGTGGTATATTTATCAAAGTTATCTTACAGAAAATTAAGTTTTACTCAAGTATATTAATTATATCACTTTCTTGTTAACAAATAACAAAAATCAAAAATAAAACCATACAGTTATGTTATATTTTGTTTTAATATTTTAAAAAATTATGATAGCATATTACTAATTATAAACATTAATAATTAACATTTTATATATAAATTATAATACATTTATTATAATATATAATATAATGCATATATCTTATAATATATTTTATTATAATTGACATTTTATATATAAACATTTCATTCGTTTGTTGAATCAACATTTCGTTTGTTGAATCTTTTAATACGATAAAGAACTTCAGCATTTTATCTTAGTATAGCTTATTTTTACTTATATATCAAATGGATAAATATGTAATTGTTTCAAACTGGAGACGAATTAATAATCTCAATGATTAAAAAGGTATTATATCATATCATAAATCTTTTAATCTCTTAGAAAATTCAAAAATGCATAAGTATGTTAAAGACTGCCGAAATTAAAATCATGTTTTTGATGTTTGGTGAATCTTTTAGTACGNAATGTATATATTTTATAATATATTTTATTATAATTAACATTTTATATATAAACATTAATAATAAACATTTCATTCGTTTGTTGAATCAACATTTCGTTTGTTGAATCTTTTAATACGATAAAGAACTTCAACATTTTATCTGAGTATAGCTTATTTTTACTTATACATCAAATTAATAAATATGTAATTGTCTCAAGCTGGAGACGAATTAATAATCTTAATGATTAAAAAGGTAACCATCTTTATATCATAAATTTTTTAATCTTTTAGAAAATTCAAAAATGCATAAGTATGTTAAAGACTGCCGAAATTAAAGTCATGTTTTTGATGTTTGTTGAATCTTTTAATACGATAAAGAACTTCAACATTTTATCTACAAATGGATACAACAAATGGATAAATATGTAATTGTCGCTTAGCTGGAGACAAAATGATTAGGGAATTTAATGATTAAGAAGGAAATTATTAATCTTTTAATATTTTAGAAAATTCAAAAATGCCAAAATATGTTGTTAAAGATTGCAGAAATTAAAATTATGTTTTTGAAATTTGTTAAACCTTTTATAACAGTAAAGAACTTAAACATTTTATTAATTGCTCTTTTTCAGTTTTATATCTACAAATGGATAAATATATAATGGTCGATAACTGGTGACGAATTGATTAAGGATTTCGGATATTAAAAATAAAATGATCTTTATCTCTTAAGGATTACAATTATTTAGAAAACTAAAAAATGTTTTGTAGTATATTAGCAATTATAGAAAGGAAAATAAAAATTAGATTAAACAATTAAAAATTAATATTTTTTAATTAATATTAACAAAACAAAATAACAAAATTAATATTTTTTAATTAATATTTGTTAATTAATGTGGTAAAGAGATTCAACAATTTATCCATCCACATCTCACTCTTATATTCATTAGTAGATAAATATATAATGGTTAAAATCTAGGAACAATTAATGATTTCATAAATGAAAAAAGGCAAATTATCTTAATGTGTTAGAGCTTTCAAAATTTTATATAATTCAAAAATGCATTGAATAATAAAAAAAATTCAGCATTTTTTCCAAGTTAGCCACCATCACTATTCTTTCATCCATTAATACATAAATATATAATAGTTACCATCTGGAAACTAATTGATTAAAAGTATCAAAAATTAAAATTGAAACTATCTTTATCTGTTAAATATTACAATAACTTAAAAAATATAAAAATACATCATAGCACGTTAATGATCGTCGAAAATAAAATTAATCTTTTGATATTTGTTAATATAATGATAGAGAAATTCATCTTTTTATAAAAGTATTTTTTCATAATGCACCCACCATATTTACTAATGGATGAATATGTAATAACTGCATTCTGGAGAAAAATTGATTAATGATTTAAAAAAAATGAAATTTGAAACTATCTTAACATGCCGATTCTCTCAACATTCTAGAAAATTCGAAAAATGCATCTAGTTTGTTCATTGCAGAAATTCGAAATATGTTAAAGAATTTCAATATATTTTACGAAACATTAAACTCTACTTACTGAGTGCCGATGATGAGTCATTATTCAACTGGAACTAAACAGTGTTAGATAAAACTTCAATTTCAGCTTCTAGCGTGAACCTGTTCTCAGTTCTTGTTGTGGAATTACTCTAGCAAGAAGTTAAGTTCAGTGTTTATATAAACTGGAAACAAGTTGCCACTCGGTGTTTCCAGAACTTTCCTTACGTCATTTCTTACTCCATGCTCTAGTTAAAGCAACATCTTGGGAATAGCCCAGAACAATGATACGAACTTGTTTAATGTTCTGAAGGTGTATAAAAAACTATTATTGTTTTCCAAGTCAAACACTTCAGTGGAATGGCACATTTTTTTTTCTTTCAATTATTTATTTTTAAAGTTGATTAATGCATAATGTCTTTATAATATACCAGAAAAATATATTAACATAATCAAAGATATGTATGATAACAGCAAAGCATGTATAGAAGTAAATGGAGAATTAACTNTAAGACTCATTGACTCTTTCGGATTTCAAGACGGGGTTCAGGTGTTCCGTCACTACAGCGCCTAAAGATTATAACTAGACCCCAGTATTTTAGTATAATTTTACCTGTTTATAGTTTTTACCATGGAAATTTTTTTTTTCCAAATGTAATTTGTATAATTGTTGTATTTTTTAGCTTGTTTAATTATATGTGCTATAAAATTGTAAATCATACCTTTGCTCACTTTATTTATTTAATCCTTTTTGTTTACTTATTTATTTTTTAATTATTTAAGATTATTGTTAATTGAAAAATATTAAGGGCCGGGATAGCCTGGTCGGTAGGGCGCTGGGTCCATGTCCGAGAGTTCGTGGGTTCGAACCCCGCCGTCCGAAGACTCCCCGTGTAGTTGGTGACTGATACACGTTAAAATTTTGTCGAGTAGCAAAGTCCTCCATGTTCTCATAACAAATCAATACCTCTGGGGATACTGGATTGGAGATCGATCGTTCTCTGATTCAGGTCAAAATTACGATTTGTGGATAAATGAATGGATGCATGAATGGGTCCGCCTTATAAACAGGTGTGACGTATGATGTGACAGAAGTCGAATTCTTAGCCATAGAGGGCGCCACTGAAAATACAAGAATCGCACACTCTGCCTTAAATTTGCTCGGTTTCACCAAGCAGGCTTGCCCGTGTGGCAAGTGGCATTGGAACCAACCAATCAAAATATTAATTGTTTTTACTTAACTCTCTAAAAGTAAGAAACTGTTACGCCTATTTCCATACCGTAACATGCTGCCTATTAAAAAATGTCTCTTTTTCCTAGAAACTTTGAACTGTTGTAGACCCTGCTTTCAAGGGTACTCGACTACCACAAGCACTTATTCCATGCTTCCTGAAATAGGCCCAACAGTTCACTGCCAAGTGCCTTAAACTCGAGGCAATGCTATAATTCTAAACCAGTTAGAACTATTTTGGTGAATAGAAATGTCTGGACTTTAATAACTGATACAACGCTAAGAATGTAAAATGTCCGGTCACATAATGTCGAGCAAAACACCACAACCTGAGATCTCTCACTTGATCACTCGTATGAATGGGTCCTCCTTGTAAAACCGACTATGGCGTATGTGAGACTAAGTCATATACTTGGCCATAGATGGCGCCACTGAAAACTAAGAAACGCACCCTCTGCCTAAAAGTCGCTTGCATTCACATAGCAGGCTTGATGATATTGGCAAATGGCATTAGTAACAACAACAACAGCACATTCCACGCATTTATATTGAAAGAATTAAAAAATTAATGACGTTTTTATTCGATGGATGAGAAGACAAGAATGGAAAAGAAAATGTTTGAGTTCATGAAAACTTAATATTTTAAAATGGCGGTCTGGCTTGACTCTAGTTTGCGAAATGTGACCAAAAAAAGTGAAAAATTATATCTTAGCATTTAAGTAATATTCGTATAAAATCCGAACTAATATATAACAAATTGTGTTTAAGTGCAATAGATTTTTTCTTCCATTATTTAAGATTCCTGCATATTATGTTAGTTCAAGAAAAACTACTTTCGATCAATATGAAAAAAAATTAATACGGTAGATATAGTTTTAATAAAATCACTATCGAGTTAAAAAAAAAAAAACGAAAGTTAGTTTACACATTCCGTATCTTATATTTAGTATTGTAAAAATTTCATTTTACTTATTGAGAACATTAAGTTACGATTAAAAAAAAAATGATGGTGATGATCACAGATTAATTATTTATTGTTTTGAATTCCGACAAAAAGGTATTCTAAGAGGTATGGTATCTAATTTCTCTTCCAGTCGCGTATAGCTGGAAATAATTGCTATTTAGAAGCAATAAAGGAAATAAATAATCGGTTTCTCTGACCCTGTTCTTACAAAATGACCATTGGTCTGACGTAAGCAGAAAAAGGCAATCTAAATGGGAAATCCAAGTATGTACATTAAAGTTGCTTTAGTCTACTCTTTCCTAACTTTTTTTTTTTTGCGAATCACAGATATGTATATAGTAATACGTCATATTACGCTCTTGGTTGGGGTTTCCCATAATTCCAGTTCCGTTAGAAAGAAGAAAAGAAAAAAAAGAGATAAGATAGAAAGAAAAAAAATGAAAAGACAGAAGAAGCAACGTTGATGTTAAGAAAAAATATTCCATTTATCCTCAAACATGTTGCTGTTATTTTTCTTCTGGCATTTAAGCTAAATATTATTTAGAAAAAAAAATGAATGGCAACAGTTTTTATGGCAAGTATGATATATTTCCGGATGTTAGATGGAAGTTTTGTGAACTTATTTGAAAGGAAATTGCAGGTGATTTATATGCAATCGAAATGAATTTCAGAAATTACAATTTATTTCCATAAAAAGAAAAATTCATTGATTATTTAAACAGTGGCAAATATTTTTTTAATGCGGTTATCACAATAGAGAAAAATATGAGCAATTTACCTCCACTCTATCCATAACTCTATAGGCAATTTAATGGTTAGCAGTTGCCCATAGGGTTGCTTATTTGCCCGGACGTAGGCGCGTAATGGGTTACCATTTTTTGTTATTTATCTTAACTTCTGGCTAATATTTTTTTTCTCGTCTGAGGCTATTAACTCATAGTTCCTCAACGACGTTCGTAAAAGAAGAAAAAGGAAATCACAGACCTTGTAGAATATTGATTGATATTCGTTTAATTTTGTGCATTTTTAAATCTTTATTCAGCTGCAGTTAAAGATTCTGAGCACTTCATTATCACATTATTGTAGCAGCATGGTATAAAAAGGATTATCATTTCTAGCCCATAATGTGAAAATTATTCTAAGATATCAAGAAATTTCATTTTCTATTTCTAAAAGATTGAAGGGCTAAAAGAGGATAGACTTAAATAACTATCTATTTCTATAACTATCTATAAATAGCTATCTATTTTTTTTTAAACATTGAATGCGAGTGAGTAATATTTTAGAAGTTATTTATGTTTAATGTATTAAACGTACAGTATTTCATTTATACCTATTTACGTATCTAATATTGCTATCTAGACAGATGAGGTATCGTTACCTATGTATATCATTACGCTAAATCGAATAAGAATAGAACCAAGTAATCTGATTTAATTGTTTGGCAGTTATAAAATTTATAAAGGTTTCGTTTGTACTAAGTACTATTTTTTGACTTTGACTTATACCAATTAACGCAATTGACATTAGTGATAGTGACTAGATAAAACATTGCTTCAAATATAATTTTTTTACGCTAAATCCAATATAAATAGTCCTTTGAACTAATTGTTTAGAAGAAGTGAGGGTTTCACGTATGACATATACAATTTTTGCTTTACCTTTTACTCATAAAATATTTATAAAGTCAAAACTATTAGATCTATCAAATCAATTCTGATTTTTTTTTTACAATTTTGTCTAAATATACATAGGAAATAATGCCTCACTTTTCTATATTAAATATACATAGGAAATAATGATCACTTTCCTATATTTTATTGGCATAAAATGCAATTCATTTATATGTCATTAACTGTAATTATCAGGAATATCATTTTTACCAAATACCATATAATTTTTTTTAAAAATTGTTTTTTAAATATAAGAGGATTGGTTTTCACGAATTGAATGTCATATTTACAATTTATTATTGTAAAATATAAAGCATTTATTATTGGTTTTAATATAATCTAATTAAAATTAACAGGATTTATTTTAGGGCAAATATATGGTAGCCTACAATATCTAAATTCATGTTAAATAATAGCTAAGAGTACTCCTTTTATGTACCTTATTATTTTTGTTAAAGGCTTTTAATGTGTTTTGCATTTTAAATAACGCAGGAATAAATTTAATATAATAAAACATTTAATATCAAGTTCTACATTTAGTACAATATTAATTTACATTTTTGATAATTATATTTTATTACCAAAGCGCTTCGGCAAAAATTATCAAGCTTTCTGGTGTTGCCATACAGCCAAAAACTCGTTAAATTTTACCATATTCACCATATACGTAGTATATTTACCATATACGTAGTATCTACCATACTTTTTTCCTCAGTGTAATGATCGTTTTTCGACGAAAAATACTTTCTAAACAAAGCATCGAAAGTAAAAAAAGTAATTTGCTTTGGTTCAAAATAAACTAAGTGCATTTTTTTTTTTTACATTTTCTGTTCTGATGTTCATTCTAAATTGGTCAAAACTTTCTATATATAACAACGGAATTAAAAAAAATTAAGTTGCTTCGATATTGTCGAAATCCGTTTTTACAATATCTGTTAAAATGATCTAAATTGGCTTAAACTTTCTATGCAAAGCACAGGCTTTCCGATTTACTGGAAATTCTGGTTTTCAAAATTATAATTCTTGCTACCATACATTTAGTAAAAAATAAAATAAAAAAACCTGAAAAGTAAATTTAACCGAGTTAAATAATTTTATGTCATGCTCTAAGATGTCGTGATGAAATTACCAAATTTTACCACATTTATCAAATTTTGTCACAGATTATAAAGTCATAATTTANATTGGAAACATCAGCTTACCCACTACTTGTATATTTAAGCGTGTTACTTATGGAAAGATTCACGTTTCCTTGTGAAAATAACGCATTTTATTAAATGGGCATCATTTTTATAAAACTTTGCTGCTACAGTTTTTAAATTTTTTTTTTAAAAAAAAGACGAAAAAAAAACGAGAAATCTTACTTATGTATAACAGGCCAACTTCGGGGAAATAAATATATTTTTAAAAAGAGCAGTTTATAATCTAAGTTAAAAAATAATAATGTAAACAGATAATAAACACTATAAGCAATTAAATAAGATCAATATAAAATTTTTAGTATGTTTAGAAAAATTAAGTAAAAAATATTTTTGTAGAAAATGGATCAATACCCCTAGTTTTCCCTAATACTAGTTTTCCCTAGTACTGTTTTCCCTAATAAAATCATTTATATTTCTTACTGCTATACGTTGATAAGCATTAAATATTTCAAGCAAAATTTTATTTTCTACATGACTCTTATTTCATTCATTGAAATTGTATATTTAACCTCTCTACAAATTGTTTGGGAGTGTTTTCTGACGTTTCCTCTAGTAAAATTAATTACCAAATTATTTAGCATATAGAGAAAAAAAATCTCGCATTTTTCATGCCTTTATTCATTGAAATTGTATAATTAACTTTTTTACAATTTTTATGTTAAGTGCTTTCCTTTGTTTTGCTTAGTAAAATTAATTACCAAAATACTCAGTATTTTATAAAACAATTCATTTTCTTCATGCCTCTAAGCCCATTCATTGAAAATGTATAATTAATCTTTCTACAGTTTGTTTTAAATGGATTAAATTCAAAATACACAATTACTTCTTTGAAACAATATGTAAGAAAACGCGACCATAAGGTCGAAAAAAAAAGAGATGCATAATAAAAATAAAGTAAAAAATGTAGTAAAGATATATCGCGGTTTTCTGACCTCTGAATTCTGAGCTATCTATTCTAATTTCAATGTCAAGGGTAGAAAGATGTTTGAATTTAGGTTTGGATTATTTTATGCTCTACTTCCATAAGGTTACTCTTTTTTCTGTTTTTAGAAAATCATTAATTTTACTTGTTCGTACAATGACTTATTTTTGTAGAGCTATTGTGATGAATATTTTAGAACTTCCAAAAAAAGAAAAGCGGAAAAAAGTATTCGATAACTTTATATGTCAAACCATTTGATTATGAAACATGATGTAATCAGTATAAAATTATGTTTATATTTGTATCATCTTAGTTTATTGATTAAAGCGTATCTTTTGGCGGAATAAATAGTTTTATATAAAAAAAATTTTAATCTTTTGAAAAATTTGAAAATTAATTTTATTTAAAAATTTCTTTCCATTAATTAAGTTTATTTATACTTAAAGATTAAGTAAGAATTAGAATGTTAGAGAGATGTAAGGACGTTTAAGAGAAAGTTGTTCTCTAAAATTTTAGTTAAAATATCTTCAAATCTGATTAAACTTGATGTGTAAATATTTTTTCCAAAATACAATTTTGTTCACAATTTGTAAAATAGTTTTTATTTATCATGTAATTTTACTTTTGATAAATATCTCAAAAGTCTGAAAACTTATCTTTTGGTGGAATAAACTCTTTTATGTTCGAAATTTGCTAGTTTTTAAATTTTGAAAATTAATTTAAATAAATATCTTTCCAATAGCTATACTCATTTACATTTTAAGATTAAGTAGCGGAATCGGTCAAATGTTGCAGTCAATTTAAAAATATAGTCAATTGAAAATATATCGCGATGTTTTCCCAATTTATGTTATTTTTACCTAGGTCAATAATTTTATTCCAAATAAAATTTCGCAACACTCATAATAATATGGTATTGATATATTATCACGACGTACAATATTCGTGATATTATATTTTTAATTTGTTATCGATAATGATTGCAGTATAATCGTAATCGATATTTATAGTTATCACTGTTTTTTTTATACATCCATGTACAGTGAGCAAAATAAAAAAAAGAACCACCTAAAATAACTTTTGATCTAATGATCGGATCTTCACGTTCTAGGTATCACTCCTAATGGTTGGAGAGGATGAACTCAAATATGCTAATTAGTTAGTGTCACATTTACACTTAATGTAAAGGGACAATTTAATCTTTAATTTTACCTAAGTCTTTAATTTTTCTTTAAACTATATTCCTTTTTTCGATATAGCAATTTTATTTTAACTTTCTTGTTGACCTCCCTCATGGTCAACGTGGTCATCGCTCTTTCTGTGGGTGAGAACCAACCCCTATTTCTTTTTTACTTCTTTTATTTTTTAGGGGGCTAACTAACCAATCTCTTTCCTTTAATTTTCAAACTCTCCTCCTCTTTGAACTTAATTGGCTGTAACTTTTCTGTTCCCACACCAGTTAAGGAATTTTTAAGTAATTTTTAATACATTCTCTTTTCTCGAGCCTTCGGGCAGGTTACCTTTTTCCCCCCGAGATGCGGACTTCGGTCCGTATCAAGGGAATTTATGTTTTATATCTTTTTCTCAGCCAGCCTATAATTTAAATTAAATCTGTGAAATTAATTTCTGCAATTTTAATAGCTTCATTTTTAACTTTAATTTTTTTTATATTAAAGACCCTCTTGAATTTAAGCTTTCTCGATATGAATATCTCTTTCTATAGTTAAATTTCTCGTTTTATTTATTTAAATCTTATGCATGACACCTCTTATTTCTTTATTCTCCTGTCATCCATTTCTATTAAGCGGCATTCCCAATGTTAATTGTTTTATCAATGATATTTTCCACTAAATACATTGTGAATTGTTTTGAAATAAATGCTCACGGACGATAAATTCTATGTGTTCATATCTTCATTTGCTGTTCTCATCAAATTCTTCTGTATGTTGTGGGTGAGTTTTGTAATTCTTCTGTTTTGGGCATGCTTTCTATTATTATATTGGAAACATCAGCTTACCCCATTTATCTTAAATGTCAACTTGTATCTGGATATAGCATGATTTTGTCTTATTTATCTTTAATCTTTAACTTATTTTAGTTTCGCCCTTTGGTGATCCCAATTTACCCAAACCTCACATTTTGTGACCCTTAAAAGCTATTGGGTTGTTGTTATCCCACATTAGCTTTGCACTACCACTTTCCTTAACGATCACATTCCCCTTTGTTTAATTACCTTTTATATATTTCGGCCTTAATTTGTTTATCATGACATTTCAATTATTTATTTATTTTTTATCATGACTATATCCAAATACAAGTACTTTACCAATGATTTCAACCCATCTATGAATTTTAATACATAAATAACTTTACTTTATTCGCACCAAATTAATATTTTTATTCAACTCTAACAGTTAGTGCAGACCATATTTTAAGTTACGAAATCACGCACAAAAACGTACCTTCTCTGACTAAACGTACCTTTTCTTGACGGTTTTGGATTTCTGACCTTCAAAATATAGGCAAAAGCCGTAATCTGAAAAATATGGTCTCAATAGTTTGACAGGAGAGCGTTTAATATTACGGCCACTAAATGTTAATTTTACTTCTTGCATAGGTCACCACACTACGATAACATTAGAAGTGAAAAATTTTTGCACACAGTTATAAAATTCGTTTTTATAAAGTAAAATATAACTTTTACAAACACTTTTATATAAAAATATAACTTTTATCTATAAGGACATAACTTTTTTTTTAAACAAAACAAAATATAATTCCATACAAAATATAACTTTTAATAAATATTTATTATTTTTTATTAGTGCATTTAATAGTAGTCGAAAAAATAGAATAGCAAGGTATAAAAATTTTTTACATCAGTTTAAAAAATGCAATTTTAAATGGAAAAATTAAAAAATTGAGCGAAGCCGGTCAAATAGTTCTAGAGAAATCAAATTTTAAATATACGACTTTTTTAAAACTCGATTTCTCAGGAACTAATCGATCGATTTTGCTTTTGTATTTTTCCATGTAACATTACGTTTTCTGAAATTATGTAAAAAGTTGTATATCTTATGATTCAAAATTTTTTTATGGGTAAAATCAGTTTTTTTGAGTAAATTGACAGATTAATCCAAGAAAATTGAAATTATTTGCCAAATAATCGATTACAATTAATATTTTTATGAATCTGTTAAACGGAATGAAATTTACTTTGTATTAAAAATTTATGACGTGCTCAATTCAATCCTACGATTCTCTCTCTAACAAGCATGTTCAAGTAAACAAAGCGCCATCTTGTCACTTTCTTGAAATTGCAAAATTATTCGCCTTATTAACTTCTACTAACCTATACTTCACCTATTATTAACTTCTATTAACGGTCAAAAGCATACGATTAATGGTATACTTTAAGAACATAACTTTTTACACAATAATGTTAAATAGTCACATACCATAATTATTCGAAAAATTTACGGAGCTCTAAAAAAACCCGATTTTTGCTACAGATTGGTGTAAGCTTTATATTGGAGTTAAAATTTAACTACACCCTTTGAAGTGTAAAAACATTCAATTGGTTATTTACTTGGAATAAAGTAATAAATCAAAAAAATTTTAGAGTTTTTCAACACCGCATTCAGATAGGTATTACACCGCAGTTTTTGCAGTGCACAACTTTCCGAAACATGCAAATCCAAAAAATTATGCAAATAATGACAAGATTTTTAAAAAAAGGACCTTGCAGTATTATCTTAAATCCTTCCATCGCACTTCATAAAGGGATACTCTCAACTCCAGAAGAAGACCACTAGTGTATATCCACCTGACTTATGACGTCAGCTGGTTGTTCATAAACAAGACATGGCTTGTCATTATTTTGGATATTGCTGTCCAAGTTTCTCCTTTTAAGTTATAATGCTAACTATAACGTGAAGTTAATTAAATAAAACTCTGTATTGCAGATCGAATTAGTTAAAATGTAATCCCTTTTTGTCAACGTATTTTATTTAATCTAGATTTATTTTTTGCTTATGTATTTTATTATAACCGTTATTATTTTGTTTTGTGTATCTGGCTGGTAACTTTGTAGCATAGTTTATGCTTTAAGTGACTTTTCGTGCCTGTATTTGTGTTAAGTAAGAAATAAACTAAATATTTCTTAATGAAACAATGTGGAATGAGTCACTTAAAAGAATTTATGTTTGACAAGCTGAGGCTTATAAGGCCTGTTTATACGATCTAAGTTCATGGACCAAGATTGTTTGAAATTGATGGAAACTTGTTTTGCTTGGAGCATGGGATGCGTATAAACAATCATCCAAGTTCTTGGATGACAGTAGAGCATGTTCTACTTTCAATCCAAGTTTTTCCTTTTATAACCAATCAGCTTTTAAAGTTTCATTACGTCAGCGAGCTGGTATATGATCAATTAAATTTGTTGTCCGTTTTCATAGTATATTCTAATCTCAAATTATTCTGTTAGGACCCATTTGTGCTATTAGGATATTATTTTGCTTTCTTGTAAGTATGATTTTGAATATGAGCAATGCGCATGCGCAGGTTTTTTATCTGACCAATCAAGAACTTGGGTAGTGTCAACGAATCGTCCAATTTCTTGGACAGAAATTCCTCCAAGTCCTCGGATTCAAGTACTTGAACCAGGCCTTTTCTCGAAATGGAAAGAACAAGCGCTAACGTAAGCAAATGTCGTGTTTCAACACCCAATCAGGATCTATATCCACTATGACGTCGGTTGCAAGCATCTAATCACTGTAAAGGATGATTAAGAAGCAACAACTTAAATGCAATGAATTAAAGAAGCATATATTTCGAAACATATTTTATTCAGTCATATATATATAATATATACAAGAATAATGTTGCCTTTGCATCTGTTTGTACAAAAGCAGAAACACAAGCGATGCAATCAGAAACATTTTCAAATATCACAGCTATTTCTACATAAAATGTCAAAATTATATGGACAACATCATGTTTGAGCAGTCTGTCAGTTTCTATGTTTGCTAAAACTTTTTAAATCAATAACACATAGTGAATAAATATGGCACAATATAAGGGGGTTTCTCTATGTGCATGTTTTACACTGGTAGAAATCAATTAATGTTGTTCAACAGAAAACAACAAATGGATATCCACAAATCATAAGATAGACAAATAAAGCTTTAAAAATCATCAATGAGCCACAAAGCCATTGAGCATATTTGCCTCTTACTTAAAAATTCCCTAATAAAATCGAAAAATAGAGATGTCACCTACATCAATTGGTTGCCAATAAAACAAGAGCTGAGAAAACGCATTGTTGCCATTAGCAACCAGGAGACGCGAACATTTGATGGATTGCTGAAGGTCAACTGATCCAGTTCAGCCTGGTAAGTTGGACATCTCTATAGCTACAGTTATGAAATGTTTAATATTTTTTAAAAACCCTAATATTATATTTTTTGGTCATATTACATATTGTATTTTACATTTGTGTAATATAATTTAAGTTAATGTTTCAATCATTCTCCTTTTATTGGTTCATGATTTTTTTCGAAGCGGTGGCAGTGAGATAACTTGTAGCACAGCTTACATTTTAACAGAAAGAAAAAAGTCGCAAGTTCGATTCTAAGTTCGAACAAAGATCGGGTGTGTATAAGCAGCTGGTGTGACTGGATTACGCTTTCTCTGATAATGTCTTAGTTGTTCGTTTTCCACTCTAATGATAATTTTTATAGCAGATTCAGATATAGAAAAAGTTCATGCGCGGTTGAGAAGCATGGTGCGGAGACCATGGGATGATTACCATCAAGTTCTCTACTAACTAAAAACTACATAGTTCAAGCATGTTCCAGTATTATTTTCGGATCATTTAAGATTAAATCCCACCAAAAGCCCCCTGATGTTACGCTAATAATCGAATAACAAATCCTTTGCCTACCTAATTCTTCCGTTGAGCAACCTCAAAAGCATGAAAACAAAATTATAGCGCAATAATTTATAGGGGAGAGAAAGAAATTAAGTTACCTTCTCAGAATTTAAAGCTTATAATAATCATAATAACTATGGATACAAAATGTTAAGTTTAAACAAATCTAGTTTTAAATAAGAAATATTTAATATCCTTTAGCAGTTTTATTTTGCTCAAAACGTGACAAACTGAGATACTTTATTTACTAGATAACGACGTGGCTTTTCATCATTTCTGAAACTAATAATGTATTATTAATTAATGAAATAGGTTTAACTGATATCTAACATTGTCCACTTATGACAATGTTAGATATTACACTTTATCTATTAAAAGTTTTATTTTGCTCAAAACGTGACAAACTGAGATACTTTATTTACTCAATAACGACGTTTTTATATTACTTCTGTTAGCTAATAATGTATTATTAGTTAATGAAAAACTTTTAACTGATATCTAACATTGTCTGTTTTGTTGAGACGCTAAATTAGCTTGTAATATTGGATAATATTTTATTTTACAAAATTTAATGCTGCTGTGTATTTTCTTTTCTTCACCAAAATCATTACAAAGTTTCAAAAATTTTCTACAAATTGCTATTCTAGCAACAATTATGCAAGTTGTTGCTGAAAGATCACGCGAGTATAACTGTAAGAATAAGTTTTCACAATAAGATAATAAAAAGTTTCACATAAATTTCATTATTATAAATTGATTGAAAGATAAATTTAAACAATAAAAAACGACGTAGCTAATAAACAGCGGTTTTTTAATTATATAAGTTTTTTCAAAGTTAAAAAATTGCTTGAAAAGCGTTGATTATATGCTATCAAAGTTTAATGTTTTAAATTCGTAAGAAATCTCGAAAGACCCCTAAAGGAAAATAAGCTGTTCTGCAAAGCTCAGATAAGCTGTTAGCAGCGAGTTTCTCTATGAAATGTATAAAAAATGCACATAAGCTCAAATTTCTATTTGTACCTTCTGTAGGTGATTAAAATAAATTATTTAGGTGTGTATCCTTGTATTTATAGTATTCGAAAGGCTTAGATTAAAAAAGGCCAAGTTCGAAAAAAAAAAGAAAAAATTGGAAATAGGAGAACAAACTTCTGATTTCGAGTTTCACATAATTCTTTTTACTCGTTTATTAAAAATGTATAAACGAGAAAAAGAAATAATATAAAAGAATGTTTCTATCAGTTTCTTTTGTTCAAACCTGGCCTAGTCCATTATTTTTTACATTTGATTTTTTACACTCAGGAAAAAAATTTGGTAAAATTATCGTACTGTATGGTGATGACATTTTTGCTAAAAAAAACATAATTCCGGTTAATAAAAACAAGATGTATGGTTTTTAAGTCATTCATTAATTTTTCCGTTCGTAAGATAGCGGATTATCGAAAATTCTGGTTTTCAAAATTATTGTTTTGATTACCACACATTTAGTAAAAATACAAAATTTTATCGAATAAATGGTTCTCATGTCATGCTGTAAAGTGTTATGATTTTGCCTAAGCTATTACCAAAGCGCCTCGGCAAAAATTATCAAGCTCTCTGGTTTTCCCATAGAGCCAGAAACAAGGTAAATTTTACCATATTCTGTTTTGACCATACTTTTTTTCTCTGGTAATGATCATTTTAAGTTTGAAAAAAACCCTTCTAAACAAAACATCGAAAGTAACAAAAAGACATTTGCTTCAAAATGGCCAAATCCATTTTTTAACATTGTTTCAATGCTCATTCTAAATTTGCCAAAACTTTGCATACAAAACTTCGAAAGTAACATAGTAAGCAAATTCGATACAAAACTGGCAAAATCCATTGTTTTAACGATGAAAGTCGGCAAAAACTTTCTAACAAAACACAATTTCAAGTACAGATTGTCTCATAATTATCTTTCTTCAGCATACAGAGGCCCATAAAATAAATAAGATACCTAAGTTCATTGCATGTTTCAACAGCAAATGAAATTTTTCAATTAACATTTGCATTTTGACAGTATTTTATTTGATTTGCTCGTTTGATAAATTGAAATGATAGACCATTTCTATCCTGGAACTAAGACAAAGAATTTTCTCAAAATCATCCGAAGCTCTGGCAACAATCAGACAAGTTTGTTCACAAAAATTTGTGAAACGTTTATGCTCATAAGAAAACAGCATTTAAAACAATATTATTGTTTGTATTATACTTCAGCTAAAGTTTTACTTATAACCTAGATGCATGCTAGCTAAAGAACATGTATATTTTAGGTGTCACTGGCTTTAAAGATAATTTTGAGTCACTCTGTAGTTTAGCAATATGAAGGAAAATGAACTTATATTTCAATCGAAGCCCTCCATTTTTTTAAAAAAAAAGATTAATTGTGGCATCGTTTTCTGCAAATCCAAATATTAAATATGTTCACGTATTTCGAAAGTAAAAGAAATGATTCTGTCAATGGATAATTATGTCAGTACATTTAGATACATTTTGTGAACCCACACTTCCTTTTTAAGTAAAATAAATAATTGTCATAATTTATAATTATATCAATACATTTAGATAATTATGTCAATACATTTTGTATATCTACACTTTCTTTTTAAGTAAAACAAATAATTGTGTCAATGGATAATTATGTCAATACATTTTGTAAATCTACACTTTTTTTTAAGTAAAATAAATAATTGTGTCGATGGATAATTATGTCAATGGATAATTATGTCAATACATTTTGTGAATCCACATTTAAACAAGTTTATATAAAGGGAGCTATATAAATGCAAATATTGTGAACTCTTCTGATAAAAAATTGAGACGCTATTCTAATGCTTATCAGCTTTATGCTTTGTAATTCACTAAAATAGCTGAAATCTAACAATTCAAAGATTTTATTGTTTTTTTTCTTCCTAAATTGATAGTAGTTTTTTTTAGCAAAACAATTACTTATAGTTACAGTTAACAATTACAGTTTTACCACTTTGGCGAATTTAGACTTCTAAGTAAACACTTCTCTGAGATTCTTAATCAGTAACTCTTAACATGATTGGCACAGAGTGATGGTAATATGACATGAAAAGTTTTTAAACGCAATAAAACTAGCAGCTAAAAGAAATACTCCATTTTGCTTTAAAAAAAAGGAAGGAATAGAATGAAATGATAAAATAAAATAGAAATATATAATCACAAATATGTAGTTTACAAAGGGTGGTTAATTGGTTTAAATATTTAGATTATGACTAGCAAAAAAAGAAATATTTCACTATATTTGAATTTTTTTTATGCAAACATGATGTATGTAAAATTCACAGTCTTTATGGAAAATGTTCTTTTCAGGAAATCTTGCTGTTTTGTGAAAACATCTGATCACTAAAATTAGAATAACAGCAAACCTGAAAAAAAAGGAAAGTTTTTTATTTTTAAAAAAATGATTAATATACAAATTTAAGTCCTTATAAACAGGTTGTTCAGTAAAGACCACCCTTAATGTGTGTTTTTAGAGTCCTTATCAAAAAAATATTTTTATTTGGGATCACATATTAAAACTTTAGAAAAGGAAAAAATAAAAATGCTTTCAAAATCTGAATAATAATAGTATAGGAGGGTGGAAGTAGTAAGCACAGAAACAGGTTTCGTTGTGAAAAGTTAAAAGATGATTAATAAAAGCATCACAAAGTTTCAACCTCCAATTAAACCTATTTTTGATTTTTATTCCATTAGTTTTCCTCTACCGTAATTGATCAGAATTTGATAACGTTTTTGTTTTTTTTCTCGCTAATTTGCGATTTCCAATGTTAATATTCTTTTAATTTATGTATTCCTATTTGATAAGAACTCCTAAAATACACATTAAGGGCCGACTTTACGGAATACCCTGTATAAAGTTTAGATATAGAGAATGTTTTTTAATTTTGCCAAAATTGAACTATGCTTTTAATTTATTATAAATATCTAAAACACACTAATAAAACTAATTTTAAACAAAATTCACTATTCGATCAAATGACACCTTTTAATTTGTAAGTTCTATACACTATAAAATGCCATGCTTTTAAGTATAGTAACTGTATATAATTCTTTTTTTTAAGTAACTAAGCCTGAAACTATAATAAGGGGATACTTAAAAATCAAACCAAATATCTGTATACAATTAAAAATTTATAAACGTTTAAAAAATAGAAAAATAAAATACAAAATCTTTTACTGTTATTCAGTTCACAAAATTCAATTACAAGTGGCAGTTGAAACCAGAGATTTATAAATTTTTAAACGTTTAAAAGAGACGAGAAAAATAAAATACAAAATTCTTCAACTGAAATACAAAAATTCATAAAACTCATTGATAACTGGTAGTAGGAACTAAATATCTGAAGACATTTACAAACTTTTAAACGTTTAAAAAAAGAGAAAAATAAATGACGAAATTCTTCAACTGAATACGGAAATTCAAAAAATTCATTTATAAATGGTAATTGGGACCAAATACTAATTAGACATTCACAAACTTCGAAACGTTTTAAAAAAAAGCATAAAATAAAATACGAATTTCTTCAGCTGAAATATGAAAATTCACAAAATTCATTGATAAATGGTAGTAGGAACCAAATACCTATAGACATTTAAGATTCTTAAACGTGTAAAAATGAAGAGAAAAATAAAACACAAAATTCTTCAACTTAAATACGAACATTAATAAAATTCATTTAATTAAATAATAAATAAAGGGTAATTGGAACCAAATATCTATATACATTGACAGATTTTTTGAACGTTTAAAAAAGAGAAAAATAAAATACGAAATTCTTCATCTGAAGTACTAAAATTCATTCAAAAATGGTACTTGTAACCCTAAGACAGTCAAAAACTTAACTTTATATGTAACTTAACTTAACTTAAACTTTAAATGTGTCTATTAATTAGACATTTACAAATTTCTAAATGTTTAAAAAATAAGAGGAAAATAAAACACGAAATTCTTCCACAAAATAACGAAAATTCTCCAAAATTCACTTATAAATGGCAATTGGATCCAAATCTACTAGAAGAAAACATTAAAAAAAAATTTAAATGTTTAAAAAAGAACAAGAAAATAAAATACGAAATCCTTCAATTGAAATACAAAACATTAAATTAATTTATAAATAATAATTAGAACTAAATACCTATAAACATTTACACATTTCTAAATGTTTTAAAATTCAGAGATTCACACAATAAATTATACAAATTCACATAAAATGATTTGATTTTAAAACATTTAATAAAAATCCACAAAAATATAGCATGAAAAGTGAATATCTAGTTCAATTTATTTTCAATCAATCTATATATTTTTATACAATGATTATCACTTAACTCTTATAATGCAATTACTGTTACCTTTATATAAAGAAAACTTTATATAAAGAAGACACAAGAAACCTTCGATTAACATTAAGCACAGCTAAATATGCTTTAAGTTACTTTTTTTTCAAACTAAAGTGTAGGTTAATTCCAGCTCATCTTGTTTTTATATTACGGGGTTTTGTGGTCCATAGGTCAAAGTCTAATTTTAAACATTGTTTTTTTCAGTGAAAAGGAAAGATAAGTTATATGATTCCTGGGTGTTATTTCGTCAACTTTTAGTTACATTTAAATTTTTTCTACCCCGAAATAATTATAAATTAACATATAAAAATGATGGCGAAAATGGCAGTGCACACCGAGTAGTGATGGACGGGTGTTGCTCAATCTCCATACTGTCTACTCTGAAACAGACGAGACTAAAAAAATTAACGATTATATATATATGAATTGGTTTTAATACTTGTAAAAAAACATGACAGTTGGGTTCACCTATTAAAATAGAAAACAATTATGATTGCCTCCTAAACATGTAAATGGTTATATTCACAAACAAAGGACGCGCTAAATTCTTTAAAATTCATTAAACTGTTTTTTTTTAAAAATTTAACAGTATGTGTATAACGTATTTGCACGTAGACTGTTTTTTTAATTATTAAAAAACAATGGTCATTGTTTATTCTTCAATCAATAAAAATCCATAAACGTAACAAAACATGTAACATGCAACGGAAATACTTTAGAAATTTACAAATGCATATATTTAATAAAAAAGCAAATTGAATAAAATTAAAAACGATACCGAGTCTGCTATAATACAAATTACCTTTGAGAAAGCGCTATTTAAAATTTGGGAACGAAATTCATACGTGTGCCACAATTAAATAGTTTTCGACGAATTTAAGCTTTTAGGAAAATAATGTATGCGCTAATTTGGCGTTAAATCCATCAATACGTTTATGTGGAACACGAGCTATTAATATAACAAATGATCAAATTGCATAGAAATATCCTTAAAAAATAATTCAACACATAATTAACAAACGTTCACAAATGTTTTTGTTTTAGAATGAAATATCTTTTTTCCTTACTTTGATATTTCACTGGAGATATTTGTATACTTTTAGGCAATGATTTCCAGAATCAGCTACTACAACATATCCTTCTGCAAAGAGGGCTAAACCTTGTGGTCCATATAAAGGTTCTCCATTTGTGTTCACAAAAGAAAGAAATGAACCGTTGCAGTCAAATACCTGCAATACACAAAAATTGTCATCAGAAGATAACATTTAACCTTTAACCTTTTGGTTACGGATGGTACAACATGTGGACCACATGTGATGATACAATATGGTATACCGTAAGCAAAGGGCTAACTAAGGTTAATTTTCAAGTTCTGCTGATTTTATGACATAATTGTTGGTTTAAAGTTTCTATTTATTTTTTTATGAAATTAAAATAGTTCATTTATTTAAGTTTTACTAATGTTGCGAAATTAAATCTAATAATTTTATTTTATATTTATTTTGTGAAATTAAAATTATTAATTTTCAAGTTCTGTTGATTTTTACGACATTAAAATTGGTGGTTTCAAGTTCTTATTAATGTAATAAAAATAAAATACATGAAAAAATTTGAAGTTTTATTAATTTTGTGAAATTAAATTTAGTAATTTAATTTGTTTATTAATTTCATGAAATTAAAAATGTTTATTTTAGAGTTTTACTAATTTTGCATTACTAAATTTAATAACTTCATATTATGTTAGTTTTATGAAATTGAAATTGTTAATGACATTAAAATTGGTGGTCTCAAGTTTCTATTAATGTAATAAAATTAAAATATATAAAACCTTCATAGATCCTACTGAAGTTTTATTGATTTTACGAAAGTAAAATAGCCTGTTTTAAAGTTTTATAAATTTTATGAAAATAAAATAGCTTGTTTTGAAGTTTTATTAATTTTGTGAAATTAAATTTAATAATTTAGTTTTTTATTAATTTTATGAAATTAAAAAAAATTATTTTAATGTTTTATTAATTTTGCATAATTAAATTTAATAACTTTACATTGTATTAGATTTATTAAATTAAAATTGTTAATTTTCAAATTCTGTAATTTTATGACATTAAAATTGTGGTTTGAAGTGTTTATTTATTTTAGGAAATTAAAATCGATAAAACCTCTATAGATCCTCATGAAGTTTTAGCATTTTTAAGCAGCTCATTAATATTAATATTAAATTAAAATAGCTCATTTTAAAGATTTATTAATTTTGAGAAATTAAATTTAATAATTTTAAATTGCATTAATCTTATGAAATCAAAATTGTCAATTTTAAAATTCTTTTAAGTTAACATTAAAAATGTTAATGTCTAAATTTTTTTAAATTTAATGGAATTAAAATAGTTAATTATAAAATTAAATATATAATGATATAAAATGAATAGTTAATTATGAAATGAATAGTTAATTATAAAATACTAATTATAAGCGAAGAAATCTTTTAAACAAAATGTCAATATTATTATTCCATTTTGATCCAATTTTAACGAATAGTTTTGCATTCGACCCTCTTTATAGTTCAATAATGAAAATTAGTTCAGATTTTGGAAGCATTAAATTTAATTATAACTATTAACTTCCACTTTTATTTAAAAGTATTTAATATAAAAACAAAATTTAAATTTTTACATAAAAAAATATTTTTTTTCAGAGATCATAAATGAAAAAAAAAATAATAATTCAGAAACAAATAAAAAAAAGAATATGAAAACAATCTAAAATAATTTGCAAATAAATAAATGTCAGTATCATAATAGATAAAGATTCGTGCCCAACACCATTTGGATCAACTGCTGCTCTAAATATTATCCAACTAAAGAGTTTTTATCAATGTTTTCCCTTCAGCTGAATTTATTACAGGCCGCTTTTTTAGATTCACTTCATTTGCTTCGATCCAGGCAGAAAGGTTTTTCTTGGAGAGCAGCCCAATTCTTGCAAAGACAATAAAAATTGGTTTCCGACTACAGATTATTTTGAAAGAAAACATCTTCCTTTATGGACCTATGCGTAAATTGTGTCGGGGTACATAGAAAATACTCGGAGAAATTTGGGAAGAGGGACCGAACAAAAATTTATTAATCTTTTGCCATATGATTTACAACTAGCGTAAGGTGACCAGATTTCTAAACCGTGATTTGAGGACAAAACAGCGAAACGTTCTCGAAAAATTTTGTGATTCTAGGACACCTATATATTTATGAAAAATATTAGTTTATAAGAGCGAAAAAGATTTCTATTAATTTTTTTTTTTTTAACTAGTATCAGGTGCGGAATCTTCATTAAGTTTAATTTTATGACTAAGCAGTAATGACAAATCATATTATAGTCTGCATTTGTTTACCACATGTAAAATGAATTAGTTAAAGTTGTTAATTTTCAAATTCTGTTAATTTTATGACATTAAAATTATGGTTTGAAGTGATTATTTATTTTAGGAAATTAAAATCGATAAAACCTCTATAGATCCTCATGAAGTTTTAGTATTTTAGATCCTCATGATTAGAGTTTTCATTAGCTAGTTTTAGCATGGTAAATTTTTGCTTTTCGCTTGAATTCTGTACAAGATAATAAAATATCTGTATAAGATAAGTCTTTGTTTTATGATGAATCTTGTTAGAATTATGTATGCGCATTTCCGATTTTTTTGATATTTCACGGCATGTAATAAAATATGAAATGCTTTTATAGAAATTTGAGCGCATTTTAGGACATATCGCTGGTTCAAAACTAAAACGACACTTCTGCACTCACTTCTCATTCAAATAACATCACAAGTGAGTGCAGAAGTGTCGTTTTAGTTTTGAACCAGCGATATGTTAAGATTTTGAGACCTTCAAATAGATTGAAAGGTTTTTAGTACAGCTATTGAAATTCGAGAACTGTTCTCAAGATTTGAGGACGTCAGGTCACCTCATACTAGTGATAAGTGACTTGCACTACTAAGCAGTACAGAATCCGTTATCCGGAAATCAGAAAACCGGAAAACCAAAAAACCGGAACGAAATTCAATAAATTTTCCCGCCATTTTTAAAAAAAAATTTTTTTTTCCTTATAAGATTTTAGGATTTTTCTTTCTTTTTTGAAAGATGTTCACCTTACCATCATTTTGGAAATAATCATTAGTGTATTACTTCATCGTTTTTTCTTCTTTTTAAGATTATTTCCCCCAAAATTTTTTTTTTTAGTTGGGTTTAACAATAAAAAAACGGCTTTTTGTAGCGATTCAGAAAACCGGAAAAATCAGTTATCCGGAATAGGGATGGTCCTGATCGTTCCGGATAATCGGTTCCCTACTGTACATGAAAATAGCTCTTTTTGTTTAAAAAGGATGAATTATTATTTGTTCTTCTGTGTATATGTAAAAGAGTTAGAACAAAAGTCAATAAATTGAAAGAAAAAAAGATTTTTTGATTTTAGTTTTAATCCTTTATTAAGTACAGTAAAAATAAGGTTTAAACTAACAATATAATAGATAAATAAACAAACATAAACTTTCAAGAAGAGAAAAAACTCTAAGTAGCCTCCTCTTAGTAAGTTTCATAACCGTCAGTGAACAGCCGACCCAATTTTTTGGGTTTACGACTACTAATGTTCAACTCCGTAGCCTTGTAATTTTAAACCCAATCCGGAATACAAGGGAACTCTTGGATCGAGTATTAGAAGAAATTTGCCTTCTTGGAGGACTTTTTTTATGGAACTAACCCGCATTTGCGTTACATGGAGAGGAAGACCTCGAGAACCACCCACGGTTAGCCTGACGGCAAGGGTACTCTAACCCATGATCTGTCTACCACTGAGGATATTTTACGTCAGCACTGTGGTCGTTGCAACCTGGATGCGGAATTTGCATCTACTGGGATTCGAACCCGGTTTTCCTCATTGGGAGGCGAACGCTCTATCTCCTGAGCCATCGTGGCTCCCTATTAGTAAGATTTTTTTTATTTTATAACCGTCGTTGAACAGCCGACCCAATTTTTGGGTTTACGACAACTAATGTTCAACTCCGTAGCCTTGCAATTTTGAGCCAATCCAGAAGCTATGGAAACTCCAGGATCAGTACACCCAGAGGTATGATTTGTTATGGGAACATGGAGGACTTCGTGACTCGACATATTTAACTTGCATCAGTCACTATTTACTACATGGAAAGTCTTCGGCAGGCAAGGATCGAGCCCACGACCTCTTGGACATGGATCTGGATCCAGTGCCCTACCAACCAGGCTATCCCGGCCTGGTTGGCAGGTTAAGTTGTAAAAGTTATGACCTCATACGTCGGGTTTTGGAGGAAGAATCAAACGGGAGAAATTTAAATATTCTTTTTAGACAAATGATGCGCTGTTTCCAATTTAGTTTTTTATGATGAATCGAATACGACTAAACACGGGAGGATTAGACAAGAAATTTTCTAAGTTACGAGCGTTTTATGTTGAAAAAGAACATTTGCTGAAACCACAGTAATGGAGAGGAGAATAATGCAGAGAAACTAATGACTAAAGACGGCTATTCTACTAAAAAAACTATGACTAAAGCATGCATATACACCTTATGTTTACCAACAAAAGAATGAATCAATAAATAAAATATAGTATGTCTTGCCTGTATTCGACTGTTGCCCCAGTCTGCTACAATGATGTTATCTTGACCATCAACAGCCACACCAGTAGGAGCGTTGAATTGACCGATGCCTTCACCATTCGACCCAAACGAATAAAGAAAGTTGCCTTCCTCATCAAACACTTTGATGCTGTGATTGTGAAAATCAGAAACAACAAGATGGTTTTTACTATTGATGGCTACGTAGTGAGGCCCAGCAAACTTCGAATTGTTACTTCCGCGAGCACCAAACCTTTTGGAAGAATAAGGGGGAATAACTTTTAATTAATAAAACTGAATTGACATACATCATTGAAAAATATGAAAGATATTTAGAGCAGTTTGTATAAGAAAATGCAGAAAGAAGTTTTTTAAGGGTTTCATTTTTATTCACCAAGTGACCCAAAAATGATTAACAACATGAAAAATCAATTAAAGATAAGCGGCAGGAGAGGAAAATATTGTTTGCTGCCTTCTGCTTAGGAAACTAGAATCTATTGCTAAGTTTCGATTTCCAACTTCATCTACAGACGGCTCTGTTAATTGCGAAACAGCATAAAACAAAATTTTCAAAACAGCCCTCATTTGCAGCAATATCGCGGCGTAATGCAGATACATATAACAGGGGTCTGTTTAGAAGAAATTTGGGTCCGTTAACGGACCCTTCACAAAATATCTTTTCATAAAAACGAATCCTTCACAAAATAATTTATCTTTTAATCGGACCCTTCACAATTTTGTTTATCTTCATTATGGTTTTGTTAATTGAATAAACCCTTCCCAGGAAGTGGGGGTGGAGAAAGATGGATGTAAACGAACTAAATTTTGTCTTCGACAGAAGCTTCTTCTTTATTCGTCCAAAATGAATATTCTGCGTTCAGCTGTATAGGCTAAATACCAAATATTCGCATGTTGCATCACTAATTTAGTAGCTGCATTTGATGTTTACTTTTTAAAATGTAATTTTTTTTAATTATAATTTTACAGTGCTGAGCATAATCTTGTATATCTTCAAAATTTAAAAACTCCTTGAGAATTTTTTTCAGCAATTACGGACCCTATTTGCGCAATTTCACAAAAGCGGACCCTGGTTGAAAGAATGTGACTTAACGTCTATTTTATATTCACAAATTACGAGTAATTTTTTCACAATTTTACAAAAACGGACCTTTCACAAAATGTCTGGACAGACCACTGTATAACTATGCAAATAGCTTAGTTGGAATGGTCTGACAAGCAGTTTAAAAATTGTATTGTAGATTTTAGTCAGAATCATTATTTGTTGACAAGCTATGCAAATAATTTGTAAAACCGGTGAGAATAGATAGATAGTTTCCTACATTGAAAGCTGCAAGCCATTCATTTCTATCTCCTTTTTTTAAAAACTAATTCTTCAAATCGTCAGTCATTTTTGTGACAGTCGGTAATTAAAGTAACCCCCTATATTAGATGAAATCATTCCTTGCAGAAATTAACATATAAATTCCAGAAATGTGATATTTTTTAATTTAAAAAAATATTATTTTGATTTTTTTTATAGTTACATTACCTATGGAGTAGTTTGCCATTTTCTTGGAAAATAAGTACGCAATTTCCTTTGTTATCTGCCACAATTATGTGTCCATTTCTGTCCACAACAACTCCTTTTGGACCAAGCATTTTCCCATAACCAATTCGGTTCAAGAACTTTCCTTTGCAGTCATATATAAAAATAGCCTTATTTTCATAATCGGCCACAACATAGTTGCCAGTTGTACTGACCGCAACACCCGTTGGCCTTTGAAGCTGCCCAGGTCCTCTTCCTCTCACACCAAACTTCATCTTAAACTCTCCCAACGTAGAGAACACCTGAACCACCTGATTGTTACTGTCCGCCACAACAATCTTTCCCTCATGTGTGCAGCACACTCCTTGTGGATTCGCAAATTCACCTTTATTTTTGCCCTTCTTGCCAACTCTGAGGACGAGGTCGAATTCATCCTCGATTGGGATACTCCAACGATTCGAACTACTGGATCGGTAACTGGAAGGCCTTCGATTGCCTCGTTGCCGAACACCAGTCGTCCGGGGTATCTTGGAGTTGGCCGGACGGTCACTGGAAGAGCTTTCTTCCTCAGGAAATGCTTTTACAGTGAACGGACTTCCTTTGATGGGAAAGCCAAAAAGCTTGATGGACAAAGTGTAAAGTCCTTCTTTCGGCACAGTGTAAAGTAAATCGTAGCTGCCGTTTTTCTGGTCAGACATTTCCGGTTTGATTGTCCAAGGGGCGATGTAGTTGCTGGAAGTGATCTCTACTTTGAAATCGACTGCATCGGAAGCTACAATCTCGCCTTTGAGGTCTTTGGTTATCAGGTTGACCAGAGTCGGTTTTCCAACAGTGCTCTGCTTAAGGCCTTCTCCCGTTGCGGTGGTTTCCAGGGCAACAGCGTGAGAAGTTCTAATGGCACCACACATTTGAATACTTTCTCTGGCCATGCTTGAAGTGTTGTCTTCAAAATCTAGATAGTCGTTTTCTTCTGGCATGCTTTTGACTTGCATCACAGAATACTCTCGAAGTCTATCAGATACCTATCAATAAAAATATTTTTTTTTAAAATTTTAAATCACATTTCTAAAACAAAAACATAATTAAATTGAAATTTTAATCACGGAACTACATTTTTCTTAATAAACGGTTAAATAATAAATTTGGTGGCGTCTTTAAACACCATACGAAAAATTGAACAAAATTATTTCCGTCGCGTTGTCCCGATTTTTTTGCGCATTGATTTTTGTTCCAATTTGTCAAACTTGCATTTATAAGTAAAAAAAGAACGTTCGTTTCGTACGTTTTATTTGTGATATCATATGATTCTGCACTTCACAATAATCTTTCAAAATTTATATGCTATATGCTTTTTTACATACATTGAACTGGTTTAAAATATAATGGAAATTTCATTCATGGTTAAAAATATTCTATCGTTGCAGGAAGTGTAATGAATTAATAATTTCCATATGTTTAACTATAACAAAATTTCCTTTAAAATTTGTTACCTGAACTAAAGAAAGTCAAGAATCAAGTTTTTTTTTTTAAATTTAAGAAAATACCTAACAAGAGTTAGGCTACTCGTTAGAGGCCACTGGATTGGAAAATCACGTTCCGGTTTTAACAGAAAATTATAAATTGTTTGTTTGTACCTTAAAACTGTTGCTCGAAGCTCTTAGATCAAGGAGAATAATAATAATAAAAAATCTTTAATTTGTGCGTACCTTAAACTTTAAGTAAAGTTCCGATTTTTTTATGTATACTATCGTGCTCAAAAATTGAGTAGCGAAAAAAACTTTTTTTTTTTTTAAATACTAGAATGTATCACACCTTGTTCGCTCCGCTCGCCAACACCCGTTGTTACTTCCCAATCAGCATTGAAGATCAAGGGAAAGAACGGTTTGCATTTCATTTTTACAAAAATTACGATTGAATTCCCATGCGTTGCGTTTTGAGAATGACTCAACTTTGGCAAATTAATGACATGGAAAATCGGTTCCCCCCGAGAGTTCTTACATAGTTAAGATGGGCCGTGCTGTGGAAAAAAGGTCCTGCCCATAAGCAAATTCGTTTTTACTCAAATTCAGCTTTCATGGACATTAATCGTTCATCCCCCCTTGATCTTCCTAAAGTTTTCTTTTTTAAAAGTCAATAAAATAAAGATCATTTTGTTTATAAAATATATAATTATTCTAATTTCATGCAAGCAAATTTTATTAATGTTAATGGTAAAGAAATGAAAGGATAGCTGGATTTGAAAAATAATCAACTCTACTTGAAAAAAATTTAAACTTAATAGAACAAGTGACACAGTAAGAAGTAATTTTATTTGTTAACAATCTGTAAAAAATAACCTTATATTGCGTAAATCATAGCTTAATCCCTAGCGACCCCCGTAAGAGGTATTCGTGGAACATTATATTGTATAACAGTAAGCATTAGAAACAGTTCTACTCTCTCTCTTTACGTTTTTAAAAATGTCTACATAAATGTTAATATTTATTTCTGGCAACATCTAATCCCTCTCTTATTTTTTATTAATTCCTTCTTTTGTTGTTATTTTTGACATAAAGTCAAGAGCGAGCTTATAAAATGGAAATAACCAAAGAGATAAATTTTTCTACTACAATTTATGAATATTTAATGAAAAAAAAAAAGAACAAAACCACTTAAAATTGTAATATCTTTCGAATAAAGAGGAATTTCGGAAAAAAAAATTTAATAAATAAATAAACAATACAAACGATATAACAAACGCAAACGATATAATTCACGAGCTAATAATTGTTATTTTTTTATTCTATCTAACTCCTTGTATATTTTTCTACCCAGTTTCTTAGTTTCAAGTTACTAAGTTTTATAGATTTTGAGCAGTCAAACAAAATGTAACGGAGATTAAAAATAAAAAAAAAAAAAGTGAGAAAAACCGCAAAAGATCCGCAGACCTTAAAATAGCAGTAATTTTCGAAGAAATGGAAATTTTGAATAAAAAAAATCTGTAAGTCAAGTTCATGAACAAATATAGTCCTTTCGGCATGGCAAAAATTTCAATTCTGCGGTTGCATTCTGATGCCTTCTATGTGGAATGTATGGTATTTTTTCCAACAAGTTTATCAGTTAATTATTCTAAAATTAATGATCGAATGTTCTTTTTTTTTATTCTATTGTAACCCCTGTACACCTTCCTACCCTCATTAGTAATTTCAAGCTTACAGTTTTAACGCAGCAAAACAAAATGTAACGTTAAGTTGGACACCCATAACAGCGACATCAGCGTCACCTTTACCTTTTTTTAATATAGAAAGAAAAATTGTCGATTTGCAGATGTGTATCACTACGAAAAATATAAAATCAACCGTATTTTTCAATTTTTGTACATTTTAATGAGTAAAAACAATACGACTACAGAATAAGTTTTCAAATCTTTAAAAGTTTAAGAGAAACGTTTCCTATATTGGAAAAAAATGTGTATCGATTTTCTTTAAACTAGAATTTTGCATGATTTTTATTATCAACCAAGTACATTAATTATCAGAGATGGACAAAATTTAAAGAAACAGTTAGAATAACTATTACTAATTCGTGATAATTATAATCAATAGATGTCAACCCAACGCGGAAGTCCTAGCTATAAGCTATATTTAATATGGTAGAAAAACATCAATTAAGCTTAATTTGTTTAATTTTCCAGCTCTTTAAAACTTTACTGAAAAATTATCAGGTCGTATATATTTATTTAAATTGTTTATACTCAGTGGTGGTAGAAATCATTGTAAAACAAAATTATTAAACCAAAAATAAAATAGTAAAGCATAAAATTTACAATTACAATAAATGCTTGAGGAAAATCTAGCAAAAGCAGGAAAAGGTAGCTAGTATGCAAGAGAGTTGGGTACTGATTTCGCTGATTCGAATCATCAACTTGTAACTGATTCGAATCACTTGATTTTTTTCGGAACAGTTAAAAGTGATAATGAATTACTGTTTCTTAAATTTCAGTTACTTTGTTTCACAGTGAATATCCTGTATGTCCTATAGAGTTAAAAATGTATTGTAAAACTTTAGTAAATCTTACGCATTCATTACTAAGTGAAACAACAACTCCTGCAACAGCAGGAGTTGTTGTTTAAAAATAAACTGCTAGGTAAGTGAAGTAAGTAGAATCTAAGCTGAATAGTGTTGTGAATAATTTTATTCGAATCACGTGATTCTGATTGATTCATTAAGTCATGCTATTCAAATCAGTGATCCGAATTACACGACTCGAATTGGGATCTGAATCACTTGAGTCGAATCACTGATCTGAATCACTTGATTTTAATCACTAATCTGGATCACTTTGTCCTGATTCGAATCACTTTGATGATTCGTTTTGCTCAACTCCAGTATGTAATAATATCATTGCAAAATGACGTCAAATTACACGACAGAAAACAGTCTTAAGTTAGGCTTAATAGTATTATTGAAGTTTTATGATCACGAGATTCTGATCGATTCGTTAAGTCATGTTCAAATCAGTGATCCGAATTACACGATTCGAATTTGGGATCTGAATAACTTGAATCGAATCACTAACTTGAATCACTTGATTCATATCACTGATCTGAATCGCCTAGTTCTGATTCGATTCAACGAACTGATTCTATTGATTCGAATCACTCTGATGATTCGTCTTACCCAACTCTAATACGTAATAATAACATGCTACTTGCAAAATGGCGTCAAATTACACGACAGTAAACATTCTTAAGTTAGGCTTAAAAGCATTACTGAAGTTTCATGCCAAGCATAAAAATGATTACTTGTTTATTGACTAAAAGGAACTCGGCATCATTCTCGTGTTCAAGGGCTTTTTTGGTGAACTCGCAGCTTGAACTCAGAGTTTCCAAGCAATACTGCAACAGGCTTTTTTGGTTGTCTAGTACGAGGCGTTTGGCATTGTAGGTATCCTCGAGCTGGCCAAGCATTTCGCTCCGTCTCATGTGGACACTTTCGAGGAGTAAGTTGAAGCACATATCGATTTCGTTGGCAGCTGACTGATGTGCGTCATCCAGTGATGTGATAATGCTTGTGACTAGATCGATAGCTTTCTCAACAACGGGGATCTAGATAGAAACAGAATTCAAATCAGAATAATTAGTTTGAAGAGATTACCATATTACGCAAATCAACAGTAAGAGGGACTAATGTCATAGATCAATAGAAAAATCTTATAATTTTTGGTTATTATGTCAAAGACAGTATGTACTGTATTAAATACTTGATAACTCTTTCAACACGGCACAGGATTCATTATATTGGGAGTACAAATTAGTTCGGTCCGTTTTCAAAAGATGGCTTTGGCTGTTATGAATGTTTCATAGTGACAGCTAGTTTTGGTGGTTTCAGAGAGGTTAGATATCTGTCAATAATATTAAGTTTATATCGCATTGAGTTTCATACAAAAACCCTGTTTTTTAATTTGTTGAATATGTCAAATTTTGTGTTGACTAAGCAGCATTTGCGGGAGGTTTTATATTTCTGCTTTAATTTTAAAAAAAGTGCAGCTGAAGAGCATCGAATGCTTGTAGATGTTTATGGTGACAATGCTCCAACTGATAAATCATGTAGGGATTCAACGTTTCAAGAACGGTGAATTAAGAATGGTTAATGGTGAATGTAGAATGGCTAATGGTGAATGTAGAATGGTGTTGCATACAACCTGGCGGTTTCATTAAGGGCGATCGGTATAGGCTACAATTGATTTGTTTGAGCCGTGCATTATGAGAAAAACGGCAGGAATACGAGCAAAGACATGACAAAGTTAATCTTATGCATGATAATGGTCGGCCTCATGTCGCAAAAGTCGTAAAAAATATTTGAAAACGCTCAAGTGGGATATTTTACCGCATTCACCGTATTCGGCGGACATTGATCCTTTTGATTACTGGTTGTTCCGACGGATGCAGCATGATTTTTCAGATCACCGGCTTACTTCTTTCGCAGAAATCGAAAATTGACTCCTAACTTGGATATCCCTAAAAGACGAGACATTTTTTCGAGATGGAATTCGAAAATTGCCTGAGAGGTGAGAAAAATTAGTAGCCAGTGATGGACAATACTTTGATCAATCTGTTAATTCATTTTGTTCTGAAATAAATGCATTTTTGATCACAAAAAAATGGACCGAACTAATTTGTACCCCCAATATTTACTAAAAAAAAGTATGCATGAATGCCGAAATTGCCATACTTTCGCTTATTACATTGCCACCAGAAACAATTTTAATATACACGAGTAAGAACCTTAGACATAATGCTATACATAAACGAATAATAGACTTTCGATGAGAGAAACACTTTATATTGAATGCTCACTTTTTCTTCGACGTTGTCCAGCAAGTTGCTCAGCATTTCCTTCTGGTCATTTACAGCTTCTCGCAGTCTGATGGTAAGGTGGCCCTTGTGCTCTATGTCTGTGCAGGTAACGCAGATTGCTGTCTCGCATTCTCGGCAGTAGAAGCGCAGTGTCTGAGAATCATGCTTCGGACACATCAGAGAGCCTTGCTTCTCTTGAAGGGCTATCTCGCTCAAAGATAAAAGCTTGTGGTTTCTGGTGGCGTCTTCAATCTGATGGCACCTGGAACAGTCTTCGCATAAGAAGCCTTCGCATTCCGCGCACTTGGATGCCGATGGCTGCATCGCACACCTAAAACAAAAATCAGTTTGCACAATTTATTAATTAAATACAGGATGTTACGTAATGACCACACTTAATTATATGTTCTATTCTGTTTATACAACTTAACAATTAAATACAGGGTGTTCCAAAATGGCCACCTTTAATGTAAGTTTTTGGAATTATTGTCATGCACATCGGGGGATATAATTGGAACAACATCCTTAATTAGATGTTCTACTCAGTTTATACAACTTAGAATTAAATACAGGGTGTTCCGAAATGGCCACTTTTAATATAAGTTTTTAGACTTATTGTCATGCACATCGGGGGATATAATTGGGACAACATCCTTAATTATATGTTCTACTCAGTTTATACAACTTAGAATTAAATATAAGATGTTCCGCAACGACCATCCATAATTATATATTGCACTCAATTTACAATTTAACAGTTAAATACAGGATGCTCCGTAATGATCACCTTTAATATATATTTTTGGAATCATTGTCATGCACATCGGGGGAATTAAACGAATATTTCAACAAAAGAGGAATAAAAACTCTATCGAAATTTAAAAACTCAATAGTAAGGAAGAGGAGTGTACAAAGTATCAAAGCCTTGCTGATTGCTGGTTGAAACTTTCGGGTGTTTCCAATAACCCTAATCTAATAACGTCTTTATTTCTGCCAACAATGAGGCAGGTTTTTAGGCCTTGTATACTTATTTTCCTCATTAGTGATTCGTTAAATCCCCCCTTACTCAAATAATAATTTATGATCCCCAATATATGTAATTTTTCAACTCAATTTTTGACAGGAGTTCTAAAAATTCATATTAAAGGTGTTCCTTACTTAAATCCTACTTTGAAATCTTAACTATCAAAAACTAATACAAGATGACATTGTCATTGTACAGTGACAAAAATGTTAAACGTACCACCTTGAAAAACTTTTGATCTAACGATCGGATCTTTACGTTCCAGGACTCAATCTTAAAGGTTCAAGGGTTAGCTTCAAATACGCTATTTAGTTGGTACAGACGAAATTTTAGGTTACGAAATCAGACACAAAAACGTACTTTTTCTGAGTAAATATACCCTTTTTTCGACGAATGTGGATTTCTGACCCCCCAGATATAGTTCCCCCCTCGAAATATAGTCGCAATCTAGGAAATATGATCCCATCAATTTAATCAGGAGAGCGGTCCAAACTTCGAACCCCTTAATATTAATTTTACCTTTTTTCGTACTTCACTATATTTTGAGAACTTTTTTAAGCGAATTGAAAGATTTTTGTACACAATTATAAAATTTATCTAAATATTATTCCAGGCAAAATGTAATTTACAGTAAATATTTATCATTTTATTTAATAATAGTCGAAAAAATTTCGAAACAATTACAATTTTTTAACAATTTAAAAAAAATTTTTTTTTTTACATCATTTTAACGATTGCAATTTTAAATGACAAAATACAAAATTTGAGCAAAAGCAGTCAAATATGTTCTGAGATACCGAATTATAAAAATATAACTATGAAAATTTGATTTCTCAGGAACTATTTGACTGATTTCGCACAAATTTTGTAATTTGCTACTTAAAATTGCATTCCTAAAAATGATGCAAAAGACAGTATAACTTACAATTCAAAATTCCTTCGACTATTATTAGATAAAATGATAAATATTTACTAAAAGTTATATTTTGCAGGGAAATTACTTTTGGAAAGACGAATTTTATAATAGAGTGCAAATATTTTTCAATTCGCTTTAAAAGTGCTTAAGTGCTCGAAAAAAAGGTCATGTTTATTCAAAGAATGTATATTTTTGTGTCTAATTTCGTGATTTAAAATATCGCTTGCGCTAACTAATCAGGATGTTTGAGCTCATCTCCTTGAATCTTTAAGATTCTATCCCAGAACGTGAAGATAACAGTGACATTGTACTAGTTACGTAAATAGATACCTGTGACATTGTACCAGCTACGTAAATAGATACCTGTGACATTGTGCCAGTTACGTAAATCGATACCTGTGACATTGTACCAGTTACGTAAATAGATACCTGTGACATTGCACCAGTTACATAAATAGATACCTGTGACATTGCATCAGTTACGTAAATAGATACCTGTGACATTGTACCAGTTACGTAAATAGATATCTGCGACATTGTACCAGTTACGTAAATAGATACCTACGACATTGTACCAGTTACATAAATAGATACCTGTGACATTTTGATGGATGATCAAGGGTTTCCATGAGATTGCTAATGATGAAGTTGGTCTGTAGGGCGGGTACTCCAGCTCTGGGAACTATGGATTGTTGGCGACAAACGGGACAAGAGAGGGTGAGGCTCTCAGGGGGCATGTACCGAACCAGGCAGCGCTCACAGAATGTGTGTAGGCATGGTAGCACCTAAATTAAAATGAAATATTTGGCTTCATTACTTTTTGTTTGATATGATTGGGAACACATTTTTTTTTTAATTATTTCGAAATATTGGGTTATGAGAAAAATGAAAATTCTTTAATTTTACTGCGTTGTTCAGTTTAGCGAAAACTAGCAGCAAGAGTATTATATATTTTTTTGCAGACTCCTTCTGTAGGTCTGAAAATGAGCAAGAAAACTAACTTGGTTTGAATTAAAGATTAGTATTGAAGTACTTAAATAGCTTACACTGTCAGATATTCGGATTTTCCAATGCAAAGGTAAAATTCCCCCCCAAAAATAAAAATAAATCTACATTTTTTCCTTATCACGAATCGTCCGTCACATAACGCTGGTGAAAATTTTTTTTATTGGATATATACAAATACTTCATCTTGCTTGATACGAAAGTGGGATTTCAAATCTGAAATGAGTTTTGTTCCTAAATCTGTAATTTTTTTAATGACATTTTTAATCTATTTTTTGTCATAATGTATCAGTTTAAAAAAATTAAATATATAACAGAGAGTTGTGCAAATGCTGCGACAAATTTCTCGGGTGTTAGGGCACATCATCAGAATTATAATTGCATGCCCGGAAATGCGGTCGCACGTGGCTAGTGGCGCGTGTCTATTATGTCCTCTGTTCAAAAGCATACACTGAGAAAAAAATATGGACAAAACTATCAGAATATGGTAAAAACTACAGTGTTTTTAGCTCTATGGAAAGACCGAAAAACTCGGTAATTTTTAAAGAAACGCTTTGGTAATAATTTTAGTATAATTAACAATAAAATGTTTTATAATATGCGATAAAGTTTGGTAAATGTGGCAAGATTCGTTAATTTTATAGAGCATGGCATAAAAACCATTTATACGGTCAAATTTAGTATTCAATTTTGTATGTTTTACAAAATGTGTGGTAACAAGAACTATAATTTTGAAAACCAGAATTTCCATTAAACCGTTATTAAATCAGTGTTCTTCATAAGTGTTCTTAGATAAGCTGTCTGTCCGCCGCCTGCCCTTTGATCCCTATAACTGAGCCCTCCTTGCCTTTTTTTGTAAAAACAAAATGAAAAGAAAAAAACACTGCTTTTTTTATTTTATTTTTTCAGGAAGAGATTGTTTTCTTAACCAACTGTTTTAATGAAAAGTCCACATCTGATTTATTATTGATAATTATTTTACTTCAATTTTTAATTTCATCCCTTCTTTTCAGTAAGACTTTTTTTTATGTTGTCTAGTTATAAAGTTAAAATTCGCATGATATTCGGCCTCAGAGATATTCGCATTTTTTATTTAGGGGGTATATTAATGAGCTTTTAGTGATTTTAAACTTTACCTTTATTTTTTAAATAAATATTTATTCAAAGATGTACCTTTAAATGCTTATTTTCTCATAGTTTTCAGTTCAAAATATATTAAAAGCTTTCAATTTTATTAATTGAAAGCTTTTAAGTTTACTTTTTTTAAGAAGAAAATTTGCACGCAGAGATTGTCTTTTAGCTTGCTTTTACTTATTTTGCAAAAGCTTCATATTTTTCTCTAATTTGATAATGAGTGAGAATCACTTTGGTAAATATACATATAAAATAAGGTAAGGAGTTAATTTAAAAAATGAGGATCAAATTCAGTTATTACATAATGTTACACATTTTGATAAATTTTATTGCTGGTGAGTGCTTTTTTAGTGCCATTTTCTGCGAAAAAGCACCCTGCTCTTTTTTATTCCTAGGGAGAATTCTGATTATATGAAACGAAAAAAATTGCCTAATGAATGATATAAATACCTTATATTTTGATTTTATTTTCCAGGATGATGGTTGTTTTTACCGGAAATGTCAGTACCACACAGTACGGTAACTTGAACAGATTTTTTTTCTCAGTCAGCGAGAAAACAGTTCATAATAATAAAAGCGCCCTTAGCAGCGAATGTCATTTTCGGGTATGGGTTCCAAAGCAATTTGAATCCTGATGATAGGCTCTAACTCCTTAAGAAGTTTATCGCCACATTTATGTGACCCCCTGTTATATATGACGTCTTTAAGTTTGTACATTTCGATAAAAAATAGATTAAAAAAGTCATTAAAAAATTAGCTTTGTGAAAGCAACCGATTGCAGACACGAAATCAGTGATACGAAAGTTGCTAAGATCTGTAAAACAATCTCATGCAGCAGAAAATTTTTTTTTCCCCTTTGCAATTCTGCTTTCATAAAAAAATCAATAAATAAACCAGTTAAAAATTTTGGATTATTTTAATTAGAGGGCACACTCTTATAGTATTTATATAAATGCAATAAGAGTGAGTGGAAGCTCTCCTTTAGCGAGTCAATTTCTTGAAAAAGCCAGTTTTTTTTTAATTGTACCCCATTTTATCGAAAGCTAAGCAATTAATTAAGTTTATCAAAAGCCTTTAAAAAAATAATTATGATTTTTTGTAGACGAAAGATGAACAATACGACTTAATTTGTTTAAATCTGGCATATAATAATTTTCCAGATAGTTTCCTTAATGGCAATTTTATTAAAAAACCACATTTCACAATAAAATTGCAAGTTATTTCTTTAAAAAATAACAATAAAACTGCAAGTAGTTTCATTATTATGCTATGAATTGTTTATTTTAACCAATTTACCTATGATATCAAAAATAAAAAAGCAGTAATTTGTAAAAACGTGTGTAACCCATATGATTTCTTTTAAAAAAGTTAAAAAAGAAATAATTTTGTGTTTGTTTTTGTTATGTAATTATTTAAATCCAGTCTTTGAATAATATGATTGGAGTTATTTGAAATAAATCATGATACATGTAAAAATGAATTATTAATAAATTCACTAAAATTGCATAAAATATGGCTGACATTATTTGATCATGAAAAACGAGTAAAATGCTGAAAATGCATCCTTGTATTTTCAGTAGTTTTGTATTTTCCGTATCAGAAAGTCAGTATTTTTATGCCAGAAAAAGTCTAGCAATAAATATAGTAACTCGTATATGACAATAAATGCAAAGCATATAATATTCACTACATATTTGTTAATTGCTCCTTCTTGCTGACCTTCAACATTTTTATGTTAGAAAAAGTCTAGTAATAAATTAAGCAACTCAAATGAGAATGTCAGAAGTAGCTACACGAATCACAGAAAAATATAAGAAATGCAAAATACATAATATTCTGAACATATTTGTTAATTGTATTTACTTTCAACATTTTTATGTTAGAAAAAGTCTAGTAATAAATTAAGCAACTTGAATGAGAATGTCAGAAATAGCTATACGAATCACAGAAAATATAAGATTTGCAAAGTATATAATATTCACTACATATTTGTTAATTGCTCCTTCTTGCTGATCTTCAACATTTTCATGTTAGAAAAAGTCTAGTAATAAATTAAGCAACTCAAATAAAAATATCAGAAGTAGTTAACCCAATCATAAAAAAAATATAATAAAAAGTTCACAGCATTTATGTATATTTGATAATTGTATTTACCTTAGGATTCTCGTACCTATCCAAGCAGATACCACATTTAAGGAACTGGGAAGTAATTTGGCGAATAACTGGCGATGTTACATCCGGTACTGAGTCTGGAATTGATGGAGCGAAGTCCTAAAACAGAAAAATAAATAAATATTAGTTTAATTTTAAAACTATTTTAATTAAAGAACAAGAAGAATTTTTTTTTATTCTTCTTACAACGTTAGAAATATGAGGTACATTTATAAGAACTTACTAGTCACTATCTTAGAACACGTTTTGTTATTAGATAAGAACTGCAACAGAACAATGAAGAATAAAGAATTGTGACTGAGTATAGGTATCACAGCTTCTTTTATACCTTTAATTGATACATAAAAATAGAAAAAAGCAATAAAAGCCTAAGAGAAGCTCAATTTATTGGGAGTACCGTCTATTACTAGGTAGATGAAATGCACATATATATTATTTTATTGGCAGTTTACCTGTGAGACAATCAGAATTCAATTTGTGGTAGAATTTAACGATCGGATTTAAAGAATCAACTAGAATGTCCACGTGCTGCACACAGTAAAAGATTCCGGATCAAATTCCGGTAAAAAGTACCGGTACTCGAAAAAAACCATTTTTACCGGAACATGTTAAGGAACAAAAATGTGATATACCGTAATTTTACAGTAATTATTACCATAAAATCACAGTATCACTAATTAAATAAATACTACTGTAAAACTTACGCTACAATATTTTACGGTAAAAAGAGAGTTTATGGTAAAATGGGTCTTACGGATGATTCACCCCAAAGTACCGGTAGTTTATAGTGTAATTTGATACGGAATTTTTTGCATGTTACCATATCAACAATTGTTTTATTCACCTAATGTAAGTTAATTGTTAAGAATTCACACTATACACTTTAGAACGATTTAAGAAATATATTGCATTTTCCGAAAAAGATATTATTTTAAGTTTAAAACAGATCATACATATTCAAAAAATAATAATAAATTTCACTTAAAAATTTTAATAAATTCCTCATTTCTTAGCATATTTAATACGATTTATAAATTTTGAATTGTGTTAAATTCAAAAGTTATAAACATGTATTTACTGTAGTAAAAATATATATTTATGATATACAAAATTTTGTGTACTTAAACTTTTGTGTTTATTAAAAATTAAATTATATTTTCATATTTTCTAAAGTAAATGTACGGTAAAACTAGCTTTCATACTTTATACACCTTACAAACGATTGCTCTAGAATAATTATTATTACATAAAATAACCATATACGCATTATTTTGCAAGAAAAATTAGAATTAGTAAAAAAATAAAATTTTGTTTGCTGATATGATGTTACAAATAATTTTTTTAACCGTTTTCTTATTTTTGTTAGGTGCTAAATAACTGAGGTAAACTTTCTTTACAGGAGACTAAATGTCTATCTTAAACGATAATTTGATTCTTCCGAAATCAAATGTCTATTTCAGACGATTTAATAAAGTTTGTTTCAAACGATAATTCGTTTTTCTCAAAATTAGACGTCTATTTCAAACGATATTATAAAGTGTGTTCTTAACTTGAAATAACAACTTGAAGAAAAATTTGAGGGACAATACATTAAACCTTGATTAAAAAAACAAACATGAAACATATGTCCTATCAAATCACACTTAACCTTGAAATATAAGTGCTTTTGCACATTAGGAAGTAAGATAGTACCCAATAGACACATTTTGCCTAAAATGGAGGATTCATATTTTACTTTGTAACCAGGCAGACGATAGATCTTGACAAAACTCTTAAACATTCAAGAGAAGTGTGGGATATGCCTGCTTAAGAGGTTTGACCTTCCGTGTCCATCAAGCAAAGAAGCGACACAAATCGTTTGTTCTTGATAATGAAAGTAGTTCATTGTCAAAGGGATTTAGAAGGTGCGGTTCCGGATAGGAAAAAAAAATGGAATTTACCAATTGTGCCTTTCAATCAAGTTTTACATTATTTGATCGTTTTATTTTTAGTCATTGATTAGAATGTTCCACACAATAAAGTTAAACTTAAAATGAACTTGAACTAGACACATATATTTATATGTTATAGCGTATGTACGCAAATTGATATAATGTGACTTATATGTGTGTAGCTTGTTTTGAAGCAAAGATTAAACTGAGAATAATTTTTTATTTAGCGTTGCCAGTACCTAGTTTTGCTATAGCTTTATATCTTGTCTGCGAGCCGATTTACGAGCAAACAGCAGCACTTAAAAGCTATGAAATTTCAACATGGAATAGATGTCGATCGGAATTTATAAACCTTTCAGATAAATTTTTCATTTTATTTTCTAAATATTTTTTTAAAAGATTAAATTCAACAACTGTTGAAGTTTAAATAAAAATGTTTTCAGTTGTCTAAAATTGATTAGATTGGGTAATAATCCTTTTTAAGCAATCTTTTTAAAAATAATTATATTTAACTACAATTACCTACAAACAATACTTATTTTTAAGAAATTTTAATAAAAATGGTTATATTGACCTATAATCATTTTTAACCAGTACTTTTTACCAAGTAAAGTTTAATAGAAATGTTTATATGAAGCAATTGTCATTTTTAAACAGTATTTTTTTCTTCTAACAAATATTTCCTAACTTGGTTAACTCGTTTCATAGTTATTATTGTCACTGTGAGAAGTTTGCATTTCTTTCATAATGAAATAAAAATATTTCTTACACGAATTGTGTTCTACGATTTCTAAACCAATAAATATTAAAGGGATGGAAGTTGATCAAGGACTAAAATATCACTCTTCATCCTTTCTCTCCTACCTGCAAGTAAGAGGATTTTCGGCACATGAGTGCAAGAACTCAAAGCAATACTGTCAATGTTGCAGTTGTAGTTCATTTACGTCACACTAGGGCTACACAATGGGCTATTAGGATAGAGCGTTCGCCTTCCAATGAGGCGAACCGGGTTCGAATCCCAGTCGATAAGAATTCCACATCCGGCTTGCACCGACCACAGTGCTGACATGAAATATCCTGGATCATGGGTTAGAGTCCCCTTTCCGTCAGGCTAACCGTGGAAGGTTCTCGTCGTCTTCCTCTCCGTGTAACGCAAATCCGGTTAGCTCCATCAAAAAGTCCTCCAAGAAGGCAAATTACTCTCAATACTCGATCCAAGAGTTCCCTTGTCTTCTGGATTTGGTTCAAAATTACAAGGCTACGGAGTTGAACATTAGTAGTCGTAAACCCATAAAATTGGGTCGGCTGTTCAACGACGGTTATAAAATGGGCTATTGGCGACCATCTGGGAAACATCCCTGAGGATGATCCGAAGACATGCCATCACAATTTTGATCCTCTTCAGAGGGAATGGCACGCCCGCTTCGGTAGCCCAAAGACCTGCACGCGAAGTCGAGCACCTTACGATAGAAGAGTTTAACGAGGACCAATACCGCACACCCTCTGTCCCTACGCAGACTAATCCAAGTGGTCACCCACCCGCACACTGACCGAAGCCAGTGATGCTTGACTTAACGATCAGTATACTGCCGAAGGTTGCAAGACAGACACAGAAAGTAAATTTGAAAGAAACCGTTAGAAATTACCATTGAAAAGTAAAATTGCTTGCCTACAGAACAAATTAAATTTTTTATTTTTTTAAATTTCATTTATTGATTGAACGAACTAAAAAATCAACAATAAAATCGAATATATTTATAAAATGAAACAGAACAGACGTTATTATTAATGCACAAAACTGACATTTTTTTGGCCTTTTACATTATGATAGAATTTAATAAGAATGCATTGAAATAAACAGCGCAGAAGTTCTGAACAACCAGAATACCTTGAATATTCTTTTTAAAATTTTGGATTGAATCCAATTGAAGTGTTTTAAATTTATTATGAAAAATGTAATGAAATACATTGCAGTTCGAATACCGTGGCCTACTTCGCGAATAAATGTATTCCTATTTTTGGATTATATTAGACTTTTACGGCTGAGAAAATAACTATTCATGTTCCGTTTCATAATATTTTATGTCTCTAAGCTTTTTTTTTTTAAAAAAAATATTTCTTTTCCTGAATGTAAAGAATAGTTAAAAGAAGAAAATGTATATTTTTATATTCGATTTTAATGGAAAAACTTTCTTACAACTAAAAAGTAAATGTTAACATCCATCAGCATAAAAGTTATATTATTATTCTATACTACGTAGAGCTCATATAAAAGCAAGGTTTTTCTTTTTGAGAAAGTGTTTTTTTATTTTTTAAATGGATAAGAGTTACTCATTTTTGTTACCGCCTTAAAGAAGGTTTTATCCAATAAACATTAAGAGGTATTTTTCAGTTTTTTTTTAAATATCTTTAATTCTGATATTGTCAAAAAGATTATAGTATGAAACAATTAATTTTTTAAAATTAAATAAATATTTAATTATGTTTTTTCACTGTTCGCGGCAGCCCATCAACCCCGATGATTGCTTCACAATAATTGTTGTTTCTTGGTATAAAACAGTTTTTTCTACGAATGTTGTCGTTTAGTTATTTTGTTAGTACAATTTAAACTCATTTTTTGAACCTTGAAACAACTTTTTATAACTATATAGTAAAAAATCGTTATTTTAATAAACAAATAAAAAAACGTTCATTATAGAATGTTAGGATCATTGCAATTACTTTAAACAAAAAAAATTCGTGTCAAAATTACAGTTAGAGATATTGTTAAAACAGAATGGCTTTAAAATTTGAACATTAAATTATCTTATTTCTTACAAAAAATTAAAAATCAAAATTATAATTAAGAAAATATATTTTCAAAATTTTAAATACTCCCTGAGAAAAAAAAAGTACGGTTAAAACTACCAGAATATGGTAAAATTTACTACGTTTCTGGCTCTGTAAAAACACCAAAAAACTCGGTAATTTTTACCGGGGTGATTTGTCATACATATTTTGGTAAAATTAACAATAAAACATGGTTTTATAATAAGTGACAAAATTTTGTAAATTTGGTAAAATTTGGAAATTTTATCACGATATTTCAAAGCATAGCATAAAAACCACTTAATCATTTAAATTTTCTAGTCAGTTTTTAATTCTTTACTAAATGTGTGAGTAGTAACAAAAACTAAAATTTTCAAAAATGGAATTTTCAGTAAACCGTTGCCATATGAAAAGAAAAATTACCAAATGAATGGTTTAAATATCATGTATTTTAGTTTTTAATATCGAAATTATTTTTTTAACCAAAAATGCCATTACCATGACAGTACGGTAATTTTACCAGAATTTGTTTCGCCTTGTACATTTGGCAACCCAAAAATTTAAAATTATCAACATTCGTAACAGAAGTCTTCTTGTACGATAATAAAATAATAATAAAAAAAAAACGACATTAATAAAATAACAGATAACGAAATAATAAAACAATAATACTTTATCTATATTTCACGGACAGGAGTTACTTATTTCAACTGGTGTTTTTTCTTACTCAAAAAATACAAAAGAAATGTCAGTAAATATTTGGGAATGCCACAGACAGATAATAATTGCCATCGAATCGAACATTATCTTAGTATGTCAAAGATAATAAATCTTACAGCGACAAACGTTTACACAAGTTTATTTCTTAGCGAATAATAACAGCAATAAAAAAATTCATGGAAATAATTTAAAATAAACTTTGCCAACTCAAACTTTTGAGTCAAGTTTCGCAGGCATTGCGTGAAAGGTGATAATCGTTTCAATGGTTCATTAAGTTTATTGCGTACAAAACATTTGAATTTCATAGTTTGACATTCAAAAATATAAACTTTTGTTAGTTTATATTTACAAATACGTTATGACCCAAATTCATTCCGGTCAAAATAGTTTATTTAGGTAAATGCGTATAAGTTTTGTAAATCCAAAAGAAACCTCTTTTAAAATTTTAAGTATAATAAATGATGCAGATACTAAGATTTTTTTGAAATTAATTTCATGATGATTTTATGTGTTTCCATTGATTTTTATTGCAACCAATCACTTTTAAAAGTTTATTTATAATGCTACTAGCCACCTGCAGCTGCAATTTTATTGTACAGTAAGTATAGTTAAGTTGCAATCTCGCCTCTCAAAGAGGTAACCCGTGTTCGAAATCCAGCTCTAGATCGTCGATACGAATTCCGCACCCAGCTCGCACCGACCACAGTGCTGAAGTAAAAAAATCCTCAGTGGCAAGCAGGTCATGGGTTAGAGTCTCCTTGCCGTCAGGCTAGCCGTGAGAGGTTTTCCTCTTCATGTAACGCAAATGCGGATTTGCTCCAACAAAAATATTCTCCGCGCTGGCAAATTTCTTCCAATACTAGATCCAGGAGTTCCCTTGTCTTCTAGATTGGGTTCAAACATACAAGGCTACGGAGTTGAACATCGGTAGTCGTAAACTAAAAAATGGGTCGGCTGTTCAACGCTGGTTTTAAAATAAAATTAATTTGAGCTTATTCGCGGTGGCTTTGAGGATAGAACGCTCGCCTAATAAGGTGACCCAGGTTCGATCCCAGCGTTGGCTTGTCTGCTCGAAATCTTCTCCCATCTCGAACCAGCCACAGTGCTGATATAAAAATATCCTAAGTGGGTCATGGATTAGAGTTCCCTTGTCACCGGGCTAACCGTGAGAGGCATAACCTCTCCCCTGCATAAACTATCAGGACTATATTTTGTAGATTGCAGCTACCCGTATAATTTGAAAGTCAATAAACCAAATACGTCGATATAAATGTATTCAAAAAAAGTTTTTTTTGTTTTTGTTTATTTCGCAATTGAAAATAGCAATAGTCTCACAAATGAATTAACGTATTAAAGATAAAGCACAGAAGTCATTAATATTGAATCCTAATACGTGAAAAATCCCATCATTAGATCAAACGTTATTGAGGTATTTGCTTTTTTATTTCTGGCGTTGTACGTCACTTCCATGCTACTAAGATTGCAAAACTCGTTGTTTCATCCTCATATAAAAAAAAAAACTGAAATAATTAAAAAAACAGAAATAATTTTAAAAACTGAAATAATTAAAAAAACAGAAATAATTGAAAAAACTAAATCAAATGTAATCAAATTCGATGTCTTCGGTCATTTTAACACATTGTAACGATCCAATGAATCCTAAAGATCAAAAATACATTTAAGGAACTAAAATATCAAATTAAAAATGGTTAGAAAATATTTTTCTTTCGAAGTTACTTGCATATAAAAAATGCAATAAAAATATTTAAACAAATCTCCAGCAAGACTTGGAAACACAAACAAAGTAGCAGTAGTAAGAAAATGCATTTTTTTTAAAGAAAATTTTATCTACTCTTCCAAGTCTAAATGAGATACCATCAATTTAGGGTAGTAATAACAATAATTCTCGACTTTTCGCGACCTTCAAGAACAACCACAATAGAAAAATATCCCCATATGCCATCCCCTTCATAGGTATATAGTTGATGCAGAAAGTCATTACAAAAACCCGTTATTGACTTTTTTTTTCCACTTGCAAAAACCCTTATGCGTGACGAAATTCGTTCTTTTTCTTTTAAATTGAACTAAAAGATAATATCTCATACATGCGTGCACACAACGTTCTTTTTTGAGAATAGAACGACACACATTTTTCATTTTTCTGGAAGAAAAAATAACGAAGGCTCTCGAATCAGCCGTTAATATAATAAGGAACTAAGTATTTCCTTGTCTTTCTAGAACTAGTAATTTAATCATCAACAATGGTACATAAATGAAAAGATAAATATCGTTTGGTACTACGTTGTAATGTAGATTGCTAAATCGGTAATCTCAGCTTTCTCTTCAAGGCTGAAAAAACAAATCAAATTGTATAATGATAACAAGGAGCAAAAGAAAAGAAAAATTTAGCAATGGGTGATTTTTATGCTAATTGAATCTGTGACAATGGATTGTTCCTTGTAGTTGTTGGTTTAATTTTTTTAAAGAGATTTTAGAGCGCCATAAAAATGCCTATATCTGTGAAAATCATGTGTAATTACTTTATTGTAAGGTACGTTGCATATCTGAAATATTACAGATAGATATGATTTGGATAATAAAATTTTTTTACGAGGATATTATATTAGGATAAACAACTTTTATAATTTTAAGCACTAAGTTTTCGATTTTCTTAAATAGTACTGGAGATACGTGAAATTAGAAAAACAAAAAGTAAAATTTACTTTAAAGAGTCCAAATTTTCAAGCCATCGCTTGACTAAAGTATTCGGATAATTTTTTCTGGATTTCTCCTCCCAGTATTTTACGTTTTAAGAATAATTGTAGCATGTTCAAAATTCAAAAACAGCACTTAAAAAAAAAAATTTTTTTTTTGTAAATTTAATTTTTTAAAAATTATTCCACCAATTCTTAAATTTTGGATTTTCATCATTAAACATTGAAGTTTAAAATGGTGTAAAAGTTTGTATAGTAGTGTATCGTCCATTATTAATTAAATAATAAAGAATTATAAAAAAAAGTAACTATTTTTGAACGCAATCATTTTTAAATGAACTAGTTTTGTAAGTGAGTACAAAATTTCCTAGATTCGCTTACATAGTTCTAGAGATACAGCAAAGTAAAAAAAAAGTAATGTTAATATTATGTGGCCTAAACCTTCGACCGCTTTTTTCCGACTATTGGAACTCCATTTTTCAAATTATGATTCTCCCTCATATTATGAGAGCATATTTATTAAGAATATGTACGTTTTTTTTTCTAATATCATAACGTAAAATTGCATCGAATAAAATTAATTAGCACATTCAATTTTATTTTATAACCGTCGTTGAACAGCCGACCCAATTTTTTGGGTTTATGACTATAATGCTCAATGCCGTAGCCTTGTTATTTTGAACCCAATCCAGAAAACAAGAGAACTCCTGGATCAAGTTTTGGGAGAAATGTGCCCTTCGTTGAGGACTTTTTGATGAAACTAACCCGCATTTGCGTTACATGGAGAGGAAAACCACGAAAGAAAATTAACACGGCTAGCCTTGCCGGCAAGGGGACTCTAACCTATGATCCGTCTACCACTGAGGATATTTTTTCGACAGCACTGTGGTCGGTGCAAGCCGGGTGCGGAATTCGTATCGACAAGTCATTGCTGGGATTCGAACTTGTTTCACCTAATTGGAGGGCAAACGCTCTATCCCCTGAGCCATCAGGACTCATTCAATGTTACTTTCACGAATCATTTAGATAGCATCTTAGTACATAAATATCCGATCATTAGTTTAAAAGTTATTGAAGTGTTTCGTTTTTATTTTGCACACTCTATATAACAAGCTATAAAAGATACCTTCTATAAAATGAGCTTTTTTAAACTGCATGGTACGAAAAAATGTAAAGCTGCTTTATATTAATTTAAAATTTTCTGCAATTTTTAGGCACATAAAAACAAAATTTTTATTCATACGAATGATTTTCTATTTATAACAGCAAAACAGTAAGAAAAAAAAAAACAGATTATTCATTAACTTTCTCGGCAATTGTGAAACTTTAATGATTATATCATAATCATAACATTGGTAATCATTATGAAGTAAAGAATATTAAAAGAAAGAAGAAAAAAAAATTCGAAAAAATTTGCCCTAAGAGCAAACAAAGAAATACTTTTGAATGACACCATGAAAAGATTTCAAGGTCAAGTTTTATGAATATTGAATTCATCCAGAGTCTTAATTAAAGTTAATAAACATAAGTAATGAACTTCCTTTGACTATCATGCTCCTTTGACTATCTTGCAAGAGAAAGAATGTCATATTAAATTAAACGTAATTATAGACCTTCTACGAACAATTTGTTTTCCATCAAATAATATTAAAAAAACTTAAATATGCTTCACAAATCTTTGTATATCTAACGTCCTTTCGTAGTTAATTAAATTCATCGCGTGATATATGATTGATTTGAACAAAAAAACATGTTTTTTTAACAGCCAAACGTAGTGATTTGAATAAAAAATTATACATCCCGTCTTAAAAGGTCTAAGGTGCCTTAAAAATAATCATTTGATTTTTTTAAAGATATGATATTAATTTATAGAACGAGTGATACGAAATTGCAGTATAAAAAGATAATTGTCGTCTTATCGTTTTGTTCATTCTTATTGGACAGAAAAACTGCATGATCACTGAGGAAATAAGTATTGCCACAACTAAAGGAATAAAGTAAAATTTAATGTGTTTTTGGCTCTATGGAAACACCAAAAAGCTCGTAAATTTTACTGATGCGTTTCGGCAATGATTTTGGTAAAACTAGAAATAAAATATGGTTTTATAATATGCGATTAATATTTGTAAATGTGATAAAGTTCGGTAATTCAATATGATACTTTAGAACATGACATAAAAGTCATTTATTAGGTAAAATTTACTTTTCAGTTTTGTATTTTTTACTAAATGTGAGGTAATAACAGTTATAATTTTGAAAACCAGAATTTCTGGTAACCCGTTATCATATGAACGGAAACACTACAAAATGAGGGGTTTTAAATACCGTATATTTTCGTTTTTATTAACAGAATTATGTTTTTATCTTGTTTTTTTTCCAGAAATATTATTATCATATACAGTAGAATAATTTTTCCAGAATTTTTGATCAATAATAAACAAAGAAGATGTAGATAGATATCTTTGACTAATTTTTAATCTTTTTTTAACGGTAATTACCAGTAATATTTAGTTATCTCTTTCTAATATTCTCTGTTATTATAAAGTATACGCGTTTTATTGTTATTCTCTACAACATCTCATGATTTTACCTTCTAATGAAACATTTTTCATTTAATTTTTGTGAACAAAGCACGATGGAAATGAATAAAAGACTTTAACGTCAGGAAATAAAAGACTTTTAACAACAAACTTGAAACAGCGGAATAATAGAGATGGCTATGCTGACCACACTTCACTTACCTGCCGACTGAAAACTCATCAATGATCAATCAGTTACTAGTAGCAAGCAATTGAAATACGTTTCATATTGAAGTAAAATTGTGTAAACAACTGATTGCCATTAACAACCACAACATTTCGGCAATTGATTTAATGATAACAATCAAGCGATATAGTTCAGACTCCTGCTAGGACATCTCTATTAAAAATGTACAATAACATACACATTTTTAATGCATCAAAAAATTCTTCCTGTACTTTCCCCCCTTCCAAACAATGATTTAGGTAAATAATGTCCACATAGATAGGTGATTAATATCAATTTATGAAGAGCCACTCCAGTTGTTTTTGCCAATTTATTGATTAAATAAAGAGGTAAACGATGCAGCTTGAAATGGAGAGCTAGGGGTTATGGGTTTGATCCTGGCAGCTGATAGAATAACCAGCATGTATATGTAGCAAGGTGAGCGTTAAATTTATAGTGTTTGAGAGTTTGTTCGCTGGTTGAGGTGTGGAAGTTTGGAGAGAGGGATAACAGCTCAGGCGCTGTCCACGTCACTTAACTGGAGTTAAAATTACAAAGCATTCCTAACATGGCAATAAAAACGAGTGTTAGTGCTTGGCCATGGCTAGCTGGCGTGAAAACGTTGGAATGTAACGTGAAAGTGGTAAATCCCTCTAATGTTTTTTCATCTTAACAGCGGTCAGCAAATTCTGCTCAAAAACCTTGCTGCTGCTCGCTCGCAATCCAAATGCAAGCCAATTCAATTGCAGGTCAATCCAAATCCAAACCAACAATTTGCCAACCACTGAACGAGAGTTGCGTCAATGAAGAACGTGAAAATATATTTTGAAGAATTCTGTTTTACTTAATAAAAAAAAGGGAAACAATTCGTTTGAGATAGATTAATAAACATAATTCATACCAGTATTCAAAAGCAATAGAAAAGAACTCTAAGATACAAAAGAAAAGAAATAAAAGCAACATTCCGCTTCAAAATGCACGTTCTGAAAAGGTTAAGTGAATTCAATAAAAAAATTGCAAATGACTGAGGGGAGATAAAAAAAAACCTATATCAATAATTCATTTGCTTTAAAAAGTGCAATCGACGATGTAAAATTTAAGGTTAGTCTAATTATCCTAAGTTCCATTATTAAAAGCTTTTACACGCCTGTTTCAGGGTCACATATTCTAAACGTGACCACATTAATGGTTGTCCGACCTTCTTTTTACCATCTACAATTGCTTTAAAAAAACAACGATTCGGAAAAAAAAGCTCGTAACAAAGCCTTTATTAAAAGAATGGATTTCAAATGGTCCAACAATCTGTGATGATGATGTTCTAAATCGTTTTATTATGAGCCACTCAAGCTATGTATTTACAGAATGTAAATTAATGGTATAGAATTGAAGAAGCTAGACAAAATGATGTCTAGTTTTTTTTTATTTGAATTAAGGGAGTTTTTGGGTACCTTGAAATTTCCATTTAATATTTAAAACGATGATGAAGTCGGAAAAAAGATTCTATTTTCTCTATATTAATGATGAAAATGGCGCAAACGCATTTTCTTAATATGTTGATAAACGAATTAACATTTTAAAATTATTTTTGTTCGTTTTATTCATTTAAATTCTTACTTTTGAACCTAATAGCTGAATTTAAGAAGGTAAATATTTTCTAAAACCAAATCCTTGAATTTTGAAAGAGGCATTAAACATACTTACAACTTTAAATTCGATAATTAGTAAGCTTCAGTTACTTACCAAGTTCTCCTTTTTTTATGTTTCCATTGGTTATTAAAAACATTATTGAAAAAATAGCAACAATTTTTCTAAGAGTGCAAAATTTGAAAATAAGACTATTCTAATACATAATTTATTTATTCAAAAACATAACATTAAATTTTTTATTAGTATAGCGTAAATAAATAATCTCTATACCGCAATGCTTTCCATTTTAAGCTTTTTATAAGTACCGATTCTGAAAAGTCTTATTCACTGTGATAAATTTTAAAACATAAACAAAAATATTGAATGATTTTCATTTTTAGAAATACTTAAAAGTAGGCAGAAGGTAATAAATCATATTACTCTTTATTAATATATAATATTCTAAATATTATTACATTAACAAATCAAAAATAGCGATAAATAATTTATTTTTAATAAATGTTTTCAAAATTTCTTTTTTTATGACGCTTTTAATGTTTTTGTTTATCCATTTTGACGAATGTGGTATTTAATTTCAAGTGATTTTCACTTGAAGTCACTTCTTCCACTTGGAAAACTCAAAGAATGATAAATGCTAAATTAAAAGACTCGACAAAAGAAACTAATGTTGAATAGTCATAGTTAAATAAAATTAATATAATAATAATAATCATCATCATAGTTGGCCAGACAGCCCAATGTGAGCCAATGCCTTCCTCTGAAGATTTCTCCATGACGACTTCTTAAGTATCTTTGATCTCCAATTCTTTTCATTAATTGCGAGAAAATCAGACTCCACTGAGTCAACCGCGGCCTTCCCGCTTTCTTTTTCTAGTGGATCTAAAAAGCAGTATCTTTTTAATTGTGCTGTCGTCACTCATTCGAATCACGTGGACGATCCAATTCATTCTATTTATTTTCTTATGTAAAATTAAATCCTTAGAAGAAAATTAAAATAATATAGTTCGCAAATTAATATTATTTTAAAAAATAATATCAGTTAGAGCCAGTAAACTCTTCAATTCACATTGTAATCTCTAAGAATTTTTAAGATTTTTATTTCGGTAATTTATGGCAAAATTTAAAACTAGACGAGAATTTTCTAGGTAATATTAATATTATTATGTTGATTTATTTATTTTTAAACAAGCTTAATTTCCGGATTTAACGTTATGACGTATTACTACTAATTTAACATAATTTTACGTCATCAAAACATATCACCCTTCTAAAATCATAAGGCGACGCAGGAGGTGTTTACAGCTAGTAAACGATACTCCTTAAACAAAAGTTTAAAAAAAAAAATCCTACAAACGGAAATAAAGACGCTGAGGGTGGTTTCAAATTCCACGAAACGTTCGGTGGAGAGAAAATAAACTGTTAATACGACATGAAGGTCGGCGCTTAGAACTATCGAAACATTATACTGAAGTAAATTGTTCAGTTACACTTATGATTCTCCTTAACTATGTCATCACTTAATTTGTCTACTTATAGAAGCTCACGTCTAATGCATAAACAGCGAAACATAAATCCCCTGATTCCAAATGATGATAAAACCGTTAATGGAATGGCGCAGTTAAGAGACGTGTACAGAAACTTCATTTGTCATTTAGTCATTCTAAATTTAATTAGGTAACGAAAACAAGTTGTAACCAAGTTATTGTAAGTTAAAGCTTTTAAGATCTGAATTAGATTATAATAATAAAGGAGATGTTTTTTTGTTAAGTGATTGTAAGTTAATGTTTTTGAAATCTGAATGAGATTAGAATAATAAAGGAAGTTGAAGTAAGTTTTTGTTGCGTTACGGTAGATTTAGGGCAAATCGTAGGGGCATTTTCGATCGTATGCATGACGTTCATTTTAAAAAAATGAGATCAGAAGCAATAATACGTTCATCATAATAAATAAAAAGGTTTAAATTGTTCTGAAAGTGCGCGTAAATTATGAAGAATCAGTGACAATGAAACTCAACACATTTAAACTCAGCAGGACCTGCACTAAGCATTCGCTTTCTCGCCAAATGCGATAAAATTGTAAATTTGGCGACAAAATTGCGTTTTGGCGAAATTAATGGCGAATTAAAAATAAAAAAAAGTAGGCAAAAGTAACTCTTTTGAACAAATCCTGTATTTTTTATTCGATTAGAGTAATTTTCATTAGATACGTAGCATAACCAATTAGATAATGTAAGCATAAGCAACAAGAGAGATGACGTAAACATAAGACTAACTATCGTAAAATACAGACGTTGTCTGTCAGATCACGCGATATCGCGTGAACAAAATTCTGTCCTACGGTTTGTGTCGATGAAACAGATTAAGTGGTCGCAAGATGCATATCATCATCCAGCAATTTTTGCAGAAAATACGTTTTCTAGTGTCAATAACGTGACAACAGCATAATGTTACTTCAGATTTATCCTTATATCTAAGAAGTGTCTAGTCCAAGAAGTCCTCTAGTTTAAGAAGTTATCAAAAATTAACCCCAATTATTTCTATTTCGTTCCCATTCATTGCTCATTTATTCCCCCCCAACTGCAAAATGACTCTTGATTTGAATTTGCATTTTATAAAATAATTCAATCTATAGTAAATTTGTATTCTGATTTAGAGTTTTTTACGGGGAAAGAATCAATCATAAAAAATAGTTAAGCTTTTGACTAAGAATTTCGAAAATTGGCTAATACATTTGATATTTGGCCAATTTACTGGCTAATAATTTGAGTCCTTAGCACGGGCCCTGATTTTGGCATATTCACGTAGTATTTAGAACAATATTAAATATAGCATTGGTATAATATTTATAGGTATAGTATCTATATAATTGGTAGAGCCGTGATGGCTCAGGGGATAGAGGGTTCGCCTTCCAATGAGGTGAACCGGGTTCGAATCCCAGCGTTGGCTGGTCGATACGAATTCCGCATACGGCTTGCACCGATCACAGTGCTGACGTAAAATATCCTCAGTGGTAGGCGGATCATGGGTTAGAATCCCCTTGCCGTTGAGCTAACCGTGGGAGGTTTTCGTGGTTTTCCTCTCCATGTAACGCAAATAGGGGTTAGTTCTATCAAAAATTCCTGCATGAGGGGAAATTTCTCCCAATACTTGATCCAGGAGTTCCCTTGTCTTCTGGACTATGTTCCAAATTACAAGGCTACATAGTTGAACATTAATAATCGTAAACCCAAAAAATTGGGTCGGCTGTTCAATGACGGTTACAAAATAAAATACGTAATTGGTATAGTATATATAGTTCGTATAGTTTTAAATTATATAATTATTAGCATTCTTAACAAAAAATCTTTTAAAAACTCTTGGCATAAATAGTTAGTTTTTTTTTTCATTAAAATTTTTTTTAATTATTATTAAAACATAAATTTTTGAGATTAAAGAAAAAATTTAAATGCTAAAAAATAATATTGTAAGAAAGTTTCACGATAGAAGTTTTATTCTAACAACCTAAAAAACAAAAATAATCGTAGAATAAGAAAGTAGCTTAGCTATTTTAATTTACATTATGCCTTACGGATTAGCAGTTGTTTTTAAGGATAAATTATAGTAAAATGCACGAATTTCCCATTACACTGTATCCATTTATTAATGATCTTAAAAGTGAAATTAAAGTAGGTCTGCATGGTAAAAATTGAAAATACGTCGTTAAGTTACTAACTTGTAAGCTGTCGTAACATAAAGCTTCACTTTTACAAAAAAACATATTTTTACATTACATTAACTTTTTTTTAACGTAAAGCTAAATTTTTTAACATAAATTAGCAAACTTTTATGAATGTTATAACTAAAGCTAAAATAATATTTGTTTATTTATTTTTATTTTAAGGTTACAGATTTAAAACATAAATGCTCACTACGTGCTCTTGCGCGCCGAATCCAATCAATTAAAAATGAAAACTGTTACCAGCGCGAGAAAAGAAATATCATCGGTTTTATTGATACATACATACGTANTCTGAATGAGATTAGAATAATAAAGGAAGTTGAAGTAAGTTTTTGTTGCGTTACGGTAGATTTAGGGCAAATCGTAGGGGCATTTTCGATCGTATGTATGACGTTCATTTTTTAAAAAAAATGAGATCAGAAGCAATAATACGTTCATTTTAATGTATAAAAAGGTTTAAATTGTTCTGAAAGTGCGCGCAAATTATGAAGAATCAGGGACAGTAAAACACAACACATTTAAATTCAGCAGGACCTGCACTAAGCATTCGCCATCTGGCCAAATGCGATAAAATCGTAAATTTGGCGACAAAATTGCGGTTTTGCGAAAGTAATGGCGAATAAAAAAAAGTGGGTAAATGTAACTCTTTTGAACAAATCCTGTATTTTTTTTATTCGATTACAGTAATTTCCGTTAGATACGTAGCATAACCAATTAGATAATGTAAGCACAAGCAACAAGAGAGATGACGTAAACATAAAACTAACCACCGTAAAATACAGATTAAAACGTTGGCTGTCGAATCACACGATATCGCGTGAACGAAATTATGTCCTACTTTTTGTGTCAATGAAACAGATTAAGTGGTCGCAAGATGCATATTGTCATCCCACAATTTTTGCAGAAAATATGTTTTCTAGTGGCAATAACATATCAATAACGAGACAACAACATAATGTTACTTCAGATTTATCCTTATATCTAAGAAGTCTCTAGTCCAAGAAGTTGTCTAGTCTAAGAAGTTATCAAAAATTAATCCCAGCCTATTTCTATTTCGTTCCCCATTCAATACTCCATTACTCCTCCCCAACTGCAAAATGACTCATGATTTGAACTTGCATTTTTTATATCCTATATTTTAGGTACTTCAGCTCTGGGCAAATAATCTATAGCTAAAAAGTAAATCAATAATATTTCTTCCCTTTTTTTCACTTATATCTATTCTGTTTTCAAAGCAAGATAATTAAATAGTATTATATTTCAACCATCAATGAATAAACTTTTACGAAAGTTATTGTAAAATTAAAATAAAGTTGAATTTTTTTATTACGTATTTAAGGGCGCTAATTTTCTGGGATTCAAAAGCAAAACTAAATGCTAAGTAATGATGATATAATGATGATGATGCTATCTTAATTAATATTTTGCATTGTGGTGGACTGGGGTTCGATTCACAGTGAGGGCTTGAAGCCCACTTAGCTTCAAATTGATGGGTACTAGTTTGTCTAGGAAGTGGCTTGTGTGTAATGCTGACCAACACAATCATACCGTTGATCACGAAATTGTAGAGAAGAGCCTTAACCCCCAAGCTTACATCAAGTTGTTACGGGGGACACTTTATTTTTATATTACGGTTAAGAAGTCATTTATTATGATTATTGTAATACAGCGATTTTTTTATCCATTTTGTTTTCGAAACAATATATCTGAATCATTATTTCATATATCATAATCGCAATAATGTATCATATTTCAGTCACTAATGAATCAAATTTTTAAAAAATGCCGATATGATATTGAAAGAAAATTATATTTAACATTTTTTCATTATTACTCAAATTACAGATTAAAGAACAATAATTTTTGAGATTAAGGAACAAAGCTAAGTATTAAATAATAATCTTGCAAGAAAGCCCCACGATAAATGTTGTAATAATCTAAATAACGAAAATAATATTACACCATGAGAAAGTGGTTTAACTATATATTACTGATAAGCAGTCGATTATTGTGATTATTGTAAATGATGCAATAGTTGTAATAATCTTTCTATTTTTCTATATCTATATTTTTTATATTTTGCTTCAATATCTTATTTCAATAAATGAATCAAACTTTTATAAATGTTGAAACTAAAAAGAAAAATAATTCTTTTTATTTTGAGGTTACGGATTTAAAACTTAAATTTTTGAGATTAAAGAGAAAATTTAAATGCTAAAAAATAATATTGTAAGAAAGTTTCACAATAAAAGTTGTATTGTAACAACCTATAAAACAAAAGTAATCGTAGAATAAGAAAGTAGCTTAGCTATTTTAATTAACATTGTGCCTTACGGATTAGCAGTTGTTTTTAAGGATAAATTATAGTAAATTGCACGAATTCCCTATTACACTGTATCCATTTATTAATGTTCTTAAAAGTTAAATCAAAGTAGGTCTGCATGGTGAAAATTGAAAATACGTCGTTAAGTTACTAACTTGTAAACTGTCGTAACATAAAGCTTCACTTATACAAAAAACATTCTTTTATATAAAGCATATTTTTACATAAGGATTAACTTTTTTTAAACATAAAGCTCAATTTTTTAACATAAAGTAGCAAACTTTTATGAAAGTTGTTACTAAAGCTAAAATAAAATTTGTCTATTTATTTTTATTTTGAGGTTACGGATTTAAAACATAAACTTTTCGAGTTTAAGGAGCAAATCTAAACACTAAAAAATAATATTATAAATGAAAGTTTTATTCTAATAACCTAAATAACAAAAGTAATCGTACAATAAGAAAGCAGCTTTGCTATTTTAGTTAACATCATTCATTAAGGATTAGCAGTCGTTTTTAGAGGATAAATGGTAATAAAAAGCACGATTTTCCCATTACACTGAATCCATTTATTAATGATCTTAAAAGTGAAATCGATGTAGCTCAACATGGTGAAAATTGAAAATACGTTGTTAAGTCACGCTCGCTTAACCGGATCCCGAGAAATAGAAAGAGACGTGTTAATCGTGGCGTAACGTAACTAAGGGGTTATGAGGGTAGAAAGAAAAATCAAAATCCACTTTCTTACAAGGATGAATAGATATGTTAATAATGGAAAATAAAACAGAAATATCATTAATTTGTACCATCTATTATTATATTACTATAATTATGTTTTTATTAACTGGTTTTCGTGATGATGGAAATCTGGCAATGAAGATTTCGATCACTTTCTGGATATCAAGAATATTTAATTTCAACTGTACTTGTGTGCCTGATGACAGCACAAGGCTCAATCGTCTCCTGATTGCTACTACTTGAATTTACCATCAAGAAGAATTTATTATCTACAGAGGGGCATACGGGGCAGTTGCCCTGGGCTCCCACATCAGAGAGAGCCCTTATAGAAAGTTCATTTTAAGTTGCCTTCTTCAGTGAACTTTTTTTTAAACAAAATATCAGTACAGTGTAAAATCTGTCAGTTTTATATTAGCTTTTTCATTAATCTATCGTATGAACGCAATTTATCTTTCGTAAATCCATGGCTTTCTAGGGCGGAATTCAGCCAAATTTTTGCAATTATGATAGACAAATTTGGACAATCAAAAGCCTGCATTTTTACATATCGCTAAGTGCGATATGTTTACAAAAATACAGGCTTCTGATAGGCTTAATTGAGCCATCGTAATTGCGTAAATTTAGCTGAATTCTGCCCTAATGTCAACAAGGATTTTAATTTTTCGCAGCTAGATGACAAAGTTAACAATCAGAAAACTGCATTCGGCATGAAATTGCGGCATAGAATTGCGAGAAAATCAGTAAAATGAACCGAACGATATTTCGTCTGACCATTTGGGGGGGGGGGANTGGGGGGGGGGGGGTACTTTATAGGTATTTCAGGTTCTAATCTATTTTCCTGTTATCTATAATGGGCTGAAAAATTTAAATACCTCCATAACGTTCGGTTCTTCAGAACTGAAGTAGTGAAGCAGAGGGGGCCCCCAAAGAAGTTCTCAAAGAAGGCCCCAATAAGGCTAAGTCGGGCCCTCGTTGTCTATCGAATTCCGATCACTTATTATAAAGCTAGAGAGCTGAAATTTAAATTTCAATACGTTTCTGCGTCTGACAACAAGCAAGGCTCTTTTAATTTCTGACTACCACAGGCAGAACGTATATACATTTTGTCGCAAAACGAAGTCTATTATCAATAATAATTCCGACAAGATTCCAAATAGCTAGGAAACTCAAATTTCAACTTCACTTCTGTGCCTGGTGAGATTACAAGGCGCAATCGTCTCCTGATTGCTCCTAATTGAATTTATCATCATTTTACCGTCAAGAAGAGTTTATTGTCTATTAAAATCCGATCATTTTTTGAAAAGCTAGAGAGCTCAAATTTCAATACATTTATGCGTCTGATAACAAAACAAGGCTCTTATGTTTTCTGACTACAACAGGCAGAAAGTATTATATTTTGTCGGCAAATAAAGTCTATCATCAATAAGAATTCCGACATGATTACAAATAGTTAGAATATTTAATTTTTCAACTGTATTGCAACAGGCAGAATTTAGCGTAATTTTATTGACAAATATGTATAGTCAATCAAAATTTCTACAACTTTCCTAAGAGCTAGGGGGTTTAAATTTCGACTACATCTCTTTTTTTATAAATAAAATCGTCTCTAGAACGCTACGCTATAAAAGCTGCGTTATAATGAGTGGTCAAATTAGTCGGTGAAAAATTCCATAAATTGTGTGAATGAATACTTTAATTCAAGTTAATTCCCAATGGAGCTTTATATGTTAAATCTGAACATCAATAATTGAGCAAGCTCACATGCATTTCATGAATTATTTTCGCCAATTTTAGCGTGCGTTAAGAAATTGTCAGATGACAAAGGTAGATTGACTACATATAGTGAAGTTCATCGTCACTTAACATTCTACTGAAACAGAAGTTAAGTGTTATAAAAGTCATGAATGTTTTTAGTTGGGTAATTAAGATACTTGTGTTCTCATAATGAGATTTACATAAATCTGTCGATTGTATTAAATGATTTTATAATGTTTAGTTCATATTTGCTTCTATTTTGTTAAGCCAAGTTCGATGTCATTTTATTATTCTTCCTGTGCTGAGAGTATGTTTGATTAACAAATTAATTTATTTAAAGAATTTGCTTTTTACTTTATATTGTTTCGTAAAAAAAATATATTGACTCTTTTTATGTATTTTATCTTACTATAATTATAAATTCCACCCCCCCCCGAGTTGCCTCACCATTAAAAAAGTTCTGCGAATCCTCTGCAGTAATTCATCATAATGAAATACTTTTATTATAATTTTTCAAAATTATCAACATTATTATTAATTTTGTCATACGTAAGCTTATTGTTATATTTGTTTCTAAAGAATTACGTAATAATTAATCAAACTTTATCAATTATATCCTTATCATAATGCATCAATATTTAGTAAAAAAATAAAAATTTAAGCTGAATTTATTAAAATTGCCTATAGTTTAATTTATTTTAATTTAGATCAATAAGCTTGTTATCATTTTTGTTTTTAAAAACTTAAGGAATCGTATTTTATCTTGTAACAACATTTTTCTATGTATTATTTTATTTTAAACTTTAGTTTGTTTCGACTAAAAATGTTGCAAGTTTTAATGGCTTAGTAGACTGCACATAAGGATGTTAGAATAGCGCTCCAAAAGTATTACAAAAACTTTAAGTGAGGAGGGAATATATGCTATATATATTCAAATCTTCAAAATGTTTGGGGAAAAAATAAGCCAGAATGCTACTACTTCACTCTAAGTTTGTTTTCTTTTTACTTTTTGTGAATAAAAAGCAAAAATCAGGAATAATATTTCGTTTTTTCACGAAGAAGAATTTCTTATTTTATTGCAGAATAAGTCATAAAATTTGAGTTATTTCCATATCAATCAATACAGTTGACTATCAGCAACAAAATATGGAAACTTTTATCTGTAAATGGAAAAGAAATATTTTATTTAATTTAAGAAAAGAACTTCGATTATCTATCTATTCGAAATCAAAAATTTAAAATAATTCAATTGTTGTTTGTTTCTGCAGGCATGTTAGGCTTGTTTTATTTCTAGAAAAATATTTATTTGAAATATATGTATAATAACGTTTAACTAAGAAAAATAAATAAAGGAAGAAGAAAAGAAACTGGTAAATAAAAGTTTTTTTAAAAATATGACTCAAATTTGACAATAAAATGTCATATGTTAAAAAAAATATGATTCAATTTAACTTAAATTGAACTGGTGAATCAAGTTAATTTTTAAATTTATGAAATAATAAAAATTATTTAAATAATAAAAATAAACTCTATGAAACGAAATTATTTCTGTTTTATATGTTCCATAGTTTAATCATTACGTAAATTTCTTTCTGATGAATTTAAATCACAGCTACAAAATATATAAATAGATGCAAATCCCTTCCCCCATTATTGCATAGGATTTTTTGTAAGATTAAATTAATTTTTTTTCCAATAATTGAATTATTTTTAAAGTTTACATCATTAAATATTTTGTAACTGCAAGATGTAAATGTTTTCAATGATATAAATATTTTTGCAGTTTACAACAAATTTTTGTCAATAAAAGAAATTTTGATGTAATATTTATCAACTAGTCAGTAAAACACCTTCCTTTTAGGTATCAGTATAATATTTCAATTATTTGAAACTGAATTATCACATTAATAAATCGAAAACATCACCGTTACATTACTAAATTACAGAATATTTGCAATGAAATAATTGTAATAAATATAAAACAATTTTTATTTAAAATTTTACAAACGGCCTCAAAAAACTAAAAACATTTATAAATAAATAATATAAAATAAAAGCAATAAAATGTATACGTGTTTTGCAAACAGTAAAATAATGCCTAAGTGAAAAAAATAAAAAAAAATAGACATTATACTGATTCTTAAAATAACTGTTAATATTTTCTGATAAGTAAAAACATTATCAAAGTAATTGCGTTAAATAAAACGAAAAAAGTTCTTTGCATCCAATAAAATAAATTAAAAACGAAAATAACTAATAAATAAGTAAATAACTAAAGATATTAAATAGATTCTTGAAATAATTGTATACCTTTGATACATAAAAATATTATTAACTCTAAATTAATCGAAAATCGTTTGATAATTTTATGATTTTTTTCAAATATTCCTAGCAATACAACACCCGATAATTCCAAAAATGCAGAAAAACAATAAAAAATGAGTTTAATCAATCAACGTTGCAAAATATCACACAATGCCTGCTATTTATAGGAGAAAACATGCCACCTGATTGGGGAGAAAAATTATCTTAACATTCGATAGTGAAACTTCTTTTTAAGCTCAGATAAGTACACACATAAGTTTAGTGCACAGATAAAACTGATGTTGGTGGAAGCGTTAACATGTGTTCAATAAATGAAATGGTTAAACTCACCTTATGTTATCGTCTGCCTTTACCTCTCTGTCAGGGAAGGTCTATAAACTTTTATCTGGTTGGGGTCGAGTTACTATTTTTAAATCTCTTTCGAACGGAGTCTGGGTAAACTCGGGAATTTTTTTTATTTTTTAAAAAACTTTTAAACGGATTTTCGCTAAGCTAAATCAGTCTTAGACTGATTGCGATTACACTTTACGAATGACATTATTGTTCCTTGAAATATTACGCAATCACGTGTCATTGTGTATACGTAATGAATGATGAAATTAGTGTTTTTGGTATACATGCAAAGTTTTCCTGCATTTGAAATGTCGTAATATAAAGGGTATAATAAAAACAGAAAATAAATATGTAATAGTATATGTTTTTTTCCATCTCTCTCTACTAAATCATAAAAAGATATTTGTCTAAAAACCGTTGTTTTACTGTTTTTGATTTTTGTCGCTGTATTCTCATTGAATTGAAAAAGCACGTGATATAACCATCAATTAACTAAGATTCGGGCATCTTTGGCCCTTTTTAGCTTAAATTTAAAAAAAAGATATAACGTTATTTACCTTCATATTAATTATTCATTACTTATTAATTTGATTTGCATATAATATTTATTTATTCTTCCATTCTCATCATATTCTACTTAACTTACGTTTTAGTTTTATTATTATTCGAAATTAAAGGCTTAAAACTAAGAGTGGTGTTTCTTTATTATGTTAAAAAATAATTATATGCTATCACCCAATGACACAACATTATATAATAAATAAAGTTATCCGTTTAATAGTTGCTAAAATCTTTTTTGCAAAAGAAAACCGTGAACACTTTTTACTTGAGCCGCGATGGGGAGAGAGCGTTCGCCTTCCAATGCGGCGAACCGGGTTCGAATCCCAGTAAATACGAATTCCGCATCCGGCTTGCACCGACCACAGTGCTGACGTGAAATATCCTCAGTGGTAGACGGATTATGGGTTAGAGTCCCCTTGCAGTCAGGCTGACCGTGGGAGGTTCTCGTGGTCTTCCTCTCCATGTAACGCAAATGCGGTTAGCTCAATCAAAAAGTCCTCCACGAAGGCAAATTTCTCTCAATACTCGATCCAGGAGTTCCCTTGTCTTCTGGATTGGGTTCAGAATTACAAGGCTGCGGAGTTGAACATTAGTAGTCGTAAACCCATAAAATTGGATCGGCTGTTCAACGACTGTTATAAAATAAAATAAGATACTCCTTACTGTCAGTTTGATGATAGGATGGCTCTCTTAGTCCTTTGTCCCCCAATGTCGATATTTTTTCAACACTAGTAACATCGGTATAATTGTAATATAGCCATATATATAGAGTGTCCAATAAATGTTGCGACAAACTTTGAAGTAGGGCTCATCATAAGAATTAAGAATTACTTAAGAAACCCTGTCCGGAAATGCTATCGTATGCCGCTAAGGGTGCTTTCCTATTATGTACTGTTACATCGTGTGTCTTTGAACAGCAGGTACTTTTATTTATCTAAATTATCTTAATTTTTTTTTGTTTTCTATTAATTTTTGTCAAAAACTGCTTTCAAATAGGTACAGTATTAGCTGTTTCATCGTAACTTGATGATTTGGTGACTAACTGGACTAGCTCGCCTACTTCGACTCTAGTAAGCTCGCTCATTTAAACTTGTAAATAAAAAACCTGAGATAGTTTCCAGGGTGTCCAATTTTTATAAGTTTAACTAAGTTATATACGTAATTACATAAATTGTTATAAGTTACCAAGACCAATTAAAAAAAAAATATTTGAGTAATTAGAAAAAACATAGCAAAAAAAAAGTATTCCTTTCATATATTTTACAAATCTATAACTTTTAACCAACTTCAACAGAAAAGAATTTTTTTTTTAATTATGAAAACAGTATGTTTTAAGTTAAAACATCATAAACAAACTTTTTATGCTCAGCTCTAAGCAAACACATAGCAACGAACTTCACTCCAATATTTAACCCTGAAATTTCGCATTTAGTATGCAAATATTAACTGCCAATAGCACGTAACGTAATATTTGAAGCCATAAACTGATAATAACACCTGTATCATAATGTAATGACTAACAAAGAGTACAATGACCTCTTTGTGAGTTGAAAAGCAAGTGATTAAGCTATTTTATTCAAAAGAGAAACGCAATAATTTACTTAGAAATGGTTTGTTAGCGAATGTATTTCGCAGAATCAAATACAATTAATTAAAGAAAGAATAACACTTTATCTAGCTTTTCTGTGACTCAGCGATGAGATACAAAGAAAAATGAATTATTAGAGTTTAACCAATCACATAAATTAAAAAAGTAAACAAGATGCTGGAATAAGAAAGGGAAAATATAAATGTATTAAGAAGAGTCTTAAGCAATTTATATATTCGCAAGAAAGCAGAGCCATTAATACATTTTTGAATACTAAACTTAGCTTATAGCTATTATAAGTTAGGGAAAAGTAATGACATTGACACTATAGCTAGAGAGTTGCAGGTTTTACTTTGAAGTATGACGATTTTACCAGACCTGGCCTCGTAACATTATTCAATATTTAAACGAACATATTGGTTAGATCAAAGATTTACTAATGATAATGTAATTATTAATAAATCTTTGAATCTTCCAATTACGGGAAAGTAATTTATTTATTTATTTTTAAACGTGGGCGTAGGACCGAAGGGAAAACGGGATCTACATATCATTTAAGTTTTCAAATGCTTTTTTGGAGCACTATTCTTTGAATCTTTTGCGCAATCTACTAAACCACTAAAACTCGCAACATTTTAACGCAGTTGAAGAAATGATAATAAAAATAATACTGACAGAGAGAATAGGGCCGGAGTTAAATGAAAGTTTCCATAAGACATAAGAATGAGCTCCTTGCGATAATTTAAATAAAAAATGAAGGAAGGAAAAAATGGATCAAGTTTTGGGAGAAATGTGCCTTCGTTGTGGACTTTTTGATAAAACTTACCAGCATTTGTGTTACATGGAGAGGAAAACCACGAAAATCTAACACGGTTAGCCTTGGCGGCAAGGGGATTCTAACCCATGATCCGTCTACCACTTAGGATATTTCACGTCAGCACTGTGGTCGATGCAAGCCGGATGCGGAGCCATTGCCGAGATCGAACCCCGGTTCACCCCATTGGAAGGCGAACGCTCTATCGCCTGAGCCTAGTGGCTCTCTTTTTTGGAAATTTTCTTCTTGGCGGTAGTTAGTCCCATTTATATAACAGGTTTTTTTTATTTCGTTTAAAAGTTTTACCTGAAAAAAAACAAGAATCAAGTTGTTTTTTTTTTAATTTAAAAAAAATGAATTTTTTTTTGTTTCTTTTTTCAGGTAAAAATTTTAAACGAAATAAAAAAAAACTGTATTATAAATGGGACTAACAATCGCCAAGAAGAAAATTTCCGAAAAAGAGAACGAGTCGCTAAAAGCCTCTGGATTGTAAGTTAGCGGTTGAGAAACTCACCAGACCTAAATCCTTATCAAATATCTTTGATCATCTGCAAGCAAAAACTCGCCAAAACGAATTGCTAAACGAAATGTATACATAGGTTAACATATTGTAAAACTGTAAAAGCCTAAAAAAATCTCTGTCGAAACAAGTTGTTTTTAAATCAAAAGCAGGGTATATAAAATGTACGAAAATGTATTACTATTCCCAAAACATTTTTGTTTTCCAAAACATTTTGAGATTGATTGAATTAATAAACTCGCTATGTAAGAGCGTACTAAATGATACTTATTTAACTTTTCAAGGATTAAAAAAAAAACAATAGGGAAAAAATCACCCTATACACGTGGCAAACAAAATCATTTGTAAAGACATGTATGTTTATGATTTAATTTAAATTTATGAGTATACAAGAGTGTCATCTATTCACCATTCTTAATATAAATTTTTAGAATCGATGTCAAAAATTGGGACAGTGTCAGCTGAATTTTATGGGTCGTAAATAATTATTTATGATATAAAAGGAGGGAAAATTATCAAATCACAATGAGGTGGAGCTTAAAGAAGATGAAAAACATAGTAAATGTGAAATAAAAATCATCAAAATTTATGCAAAACTTACCTATATACGTGACAAATACCTATATACGTGACAAATAAGATCATTTATAAAGAAATGTATGTTTATGATTTAATTTTAATTTAGGAGTATATATACAAGAGTGCTATCTATTCACCATTCTTAATATAAATTTTTAGAATCGATGTCAAAAATTAGGACAACGGTGTCTGAATTTTAAGGGTCGTAAATAATTATTTATGAAAAAAAAGGAGAGAAAATTATCAAATCACAATGAGGTGAATCTTAAAGAAGATGAAAAACATTGTAAAGATGAAATAAAAATCATAAAAATTTATGCAAAACTTACTTATATAAGCGACAAATAAAATCATTTGTAAAGACATATATGTTTATGATTTAATTTAAATTTAGGAGTATATACAAGAGTGCTATCTATTCATCATTCTTAATATAAATTTTTAGAATCGATGTCAAAAATTAGGACAACGGTGTCTGAATTTTATGGGTCGTAAATAATTATTTATGAAAAAAAGGAGGGAAAATTATCAAATCACAATGAGGTGAATCTTAAAGATGAAAAACATTGTAAAGATGAAATAAAAATCATCAAATTTTACTCACTGTTTGCCTACTTGCATGAAATCGGAAGTCTGCCATACAAATTTCTATGTGTGGGGTATCTAATAAATGATTCAAATTTAATCCAGAAATAAGCATAGACATATAAGGATGGCATAAGTCAGTGAGAATCTCAAATGTACTAATGAGGAAACCCTTGTAATGATATAAATTCCTAATGATAAAATAAATCATAAAATTACCAACCTGACCTCCATATCATTTAAATGTTTTTTTATATTTTATGAATCATGGCATCAATCAAAAATAAGGACAAGGCAATTCATAACATAAAACAGTATAGCGAGCAATTATCAAAACAATAAAGCTGCATGGTAGAGTTCNAATGAGGTGGAGCTTAAAGAAGATGAAAAACATTGTAAATGTGAAATAAAAATCATCAAAATTTATGCAAAGCTTACCTATATACGTGACAAATACCTAAATACGTGACAAATAAGATCATTTGTAAAGAAATGTATGTTTATGATTTAATTTTAATTTAGGAGTATATACAAGAGTGCTATCTATTCACCATTCTTAATATAAATTTTTAGAATCGATTTCAAAAATTAGGACAACGGTGTCTGAATTTTAAGGGTCGTAAATAATTATTTATGAAAAAAAAGGAGGGAAAATTATCAAATCACAATGAGGTGGATCTTAAAGAAGATGAAAAACATTGCAAAGATGAAATAAAAATCATCAAAATTTATGCAAAACTTACTTATATAAGCGACAAATAAAATCATTTGTAAAGACATATATGTTTATGATTTAATTTTAATTTATGAGTATACAAGTGTGTCATCTATTCACCACTCTTAATATAAATTTTTAGAATCGATGTCAAAAATTAGGACAACGGTGTCTGAATTTTAAGGGTCGTAAATAATTATTTATGAAAAAAAAGGAGGGAAAATTATCAAATCACAATGAAGTGGATCTTAATGAAGATGAAAAATATTGTAATGATGAAATAAAAATCATCAAAATTTATGCAAAACTTACCTATATACGTGACAAATAAGATCATTTGTAAAGAAATGTATGTTTATGATTTAATTTTAATTTAGGAGTATATACAAGAGTGCCATCTATTCACCATTCTTAATATAAATTTTTAGAATCGATGTCAAAAATTAGGACAACGGTGTCTGAATTTTAAGGGTCGTAAATAATTATTTATGAAAAAAAGGAGGGAAAATTATCAAATCACAATGAGGTGAATCTTAAAGATGAAAAACATTGTAAAGATGAAATAAAAATCATCAAATTTTACTCACTATTTGCCTACTTGCATGAAATCGGAAGTCTGCCATACAAATTTCTATGTGTGGGGTATCTAATAAATGATTCAAATTTAATCCAGAAATAAGCATAGACATATAAGGATGGCATAAGTCAGTGAGAATCTCAAATGTACTAATGAGGAAACCCTTGTAATGATATAAGTTTTAAATGATAAAATAAATCATAAAATTACCAACCTGACCTCCATATCATTTAAATGTTTGTTTTATATTTTATGAATCATGGCATCAATCAAAAATAAGGACAAGGCAATTCATAACATAAAACAGTATAGCGAGCAATTATCAAAACAATAAAGCTGCATGGTATTCAGAAGCGTTACCAAATAAGGAACGTAGAGTTTACTAAGACCCCTGAAGAGTTAAAAAAAGAATCGGGAATTTTAACACCTAAATCTTAATATAATAAAATTTATGTATTTTTTTCAGGTTTATGTATTTTATACAAGATAGTTGAAATCCTTTTTTTGTACACTGGTAAAGGTGTAAATAAAAAATCTTCCAAATTTGTAATGCCCGTAAAATTGAGGAGGAGTTTTGAAAATGTCGAAAAATAAGCGAAAAAGCGATGTGAACGTAAATGCAAAAAGCACTGTTTAAATACATACTATTGAATTATATTAAATTAATAAGAGAAATTGTAATAATCGGAAAATATTGCTATTTGTGTTATTCAAAAAAGAGTTGCGTAATTGCTTAGTAAATATAAAGGTTATATTTATATCTAATGATAAAATGTTTAAATACATGCTGTTTAAGTACATTACAAAGACTTTTTAAAATATACATACCAACAAAGTTTACTTTACAAAGAAAATCGGAGAGGCTAAGAAATGAAAAAGAAATTTGTTTATTGGTTATTGATTACGATGTTAATAGGAAGATGGGGTTCGGGGAATGCTATTGTTTACAAAGAGAAAAAAAATTCTGGTAAAATTATCGTACTATGTGGTAATAAAATTTATGGTAAAAAAAATCATAATCATGGAACCAAAACATATGGTATTTAAACCATTCATTTGGCAATTTTTCCGTTTATATGGTAACAGTTTACCTGAAATTTTGGTTTTCAAAATTATAGTTCTTATTACTACACATTAAGTAAAAAATACAAGACTGAAAAATAAATTTAACCGAATAAATGGTTCTTATGCCATTTTTTAAGGTATCATGATAGAGTTATCGAATTTTATCATTTATTATAAAATCATACTTTATTGTCAATTTCTCCAAAATCATTAATCGGTAAAAATTATCGAGCATATTGGCCTTTCCATAAAGCCAGAAACACTGTAAATTTTACCGTGTGCTGGTAGTTTTTACAATATTTTCTTCCTCAGTGTAGGAATCTAAAACGATACGTTTAGACATTCATTTGCCAGCATTTTCCCATAGAAAAATAATATCTGACGCTTTAAGAACAAATATTAAGCTTATCTAATCATTATTTTTATTCATTAACTAGAACGCAAACGATTTTAACAACATTCGAAACTCTCTAACTTAATTATTTATATTTTGCATTTAATACATATATTGCTTTTAAAAAGAACTATAAGAATTTCTATTTATTTATTTTATTCATCAGATTCTACATTTGTTAAAAGTAATTAAAAAATAAATTAGAACTGATTAGAGTTAATTAATTATTGCGAATTAATTCGAACAAAAACACGTGATAGAGCAATAAGGTGCGTTTTCTTGTTTTTTGTTGCGAAATTCTGGAAAGGATTATCCATTAAACTACAAACAACTTTGCTCATTTTTTTTTCAAAACAACTATTAATTTGTTTCTTAATTAGTTTTGTTTATGTTTATAATTCTGTTTTTTAAAAGTTCAGAGATATTTAGCATATTTATACGTAAATTTTTGAGAAGTCGCTTTAAAACAATTTTCTGAGACATGGACGAGATTTAATAATTTCCACGCACAGGATAAGAAACAGTTCAGAATGGAATTAAAAAAAATTCAATGACATAATAAGTTTTTACAAGTTATTAATCATTATTAATAAATTATTAACCATTTTGAAGTTTCATTCTTAATATTAAAAATAAAACTGGATATGAATATAGATATCTTTGTTAACAATTAATTAATTAGGGGATTAAAATGGTAATTAAAAAATTTTTACATTTATTTCATTTTGAATTTTTAAACAACGTTAAAAAGGCTGATAATCCATTTCAAGTGTGCTATTTATATAGAATTATGAACTAAACTTTATATTGAATTAATACTGTACAATATAAATTCCACGGAGGCTCAGAAGAAAAGCATTCACCTCCCAATGAGGAGAACCACGTTCGAATTCCAGTGGTGGCTAGTTAATACGAATTTTGCTCCCAGCTAGCAAAAATACCACCAGTGGATAATAATACCATCAGATGGACACAAAAATACCATCAGTGATAGATGGATAATGGGTTAGAATCCCTTTGCCCTCAGATCAGGAGATTTTCATGATTTCCCGCTCTATGTAACGTAAATGTGGTCTAGTCCACCAGGAATGCCAGTTTCTCCCAATGCTTGATAAATGAATTCCCTTGTCTTTTGGGCTAGATTAAAAATTACAAGGCAACAGAGATGAACATTGATAGTCCCAAACTCAGAATCGGTTCTGCTGTTTAATGCACTCTCAGAAATAAAACTCTCACTTTTGACGTTTCAGCATTCCTTGAGCAGAATACGTTAATTTTGAGAATCATCTCGTCACGAAATCACGTAATTTGTGAGGAAACACGAACTCTCAAATGCATGACGAAAATATTTCCTCAATTCGAAACTTCTTCGTAGTGCACTGTGGACAAGAATAAAGACTGTTAACAAGAATAAAGACTGGACATAAGAAATAAGACTTGACAATCAAAAATTAAGTAACAAACTACGCTGACCGAAGATCCGGTGTTCGAATCCCTCTTGGGGTATGGGTGTAATTTATCTATCTGTCCTTGTTGTGTCGTGTAGTCTATACGGTGCCCACGTTAAAGTGATTATTAAAAAAGTTAGATACAGAAAGCACTTTAAAAAATTTTTTTAAATAATTAAAAGAATGACGAAATTTTTCTGCAATTTTGACGAAATTGGTTTCCTTGAAAAAGTGACGATAGTTATTTCGTCACTGACAAAATTTTCGCTCGGAGCATATACCAGAAGACGGTTTCGTCAAAAATGAAGAAAGTTTCGTGATAATCGAGTATTCATTTTCCACAGCGTGCCAGTTATAAACAATAATTTTCTTAATTAGTGAATTATTAAATTAACCAATAAATTCTTCAAAATTATGATTACACATCAGCTTATAAAACAAATATTTTTATCTCTTATCGTTCAAAATTCTTAATAAATGATTCTTGTGATACTTAAAAGAAAAAATTTTTTGTGAAATTAAATATTAAAAATATTTTCTGCCCTCATTTTGGATGAAGTATACATAATTATGTATTGGTTTCAAAAGAAGAGAAGAAAATTAACTTTCATGAAGCCTATTTGGATAATATACATTCCGTAAGTAGTCCCATCTTTAATATATTCCTTAATGGAAGAAAAGCAGAAAAAGTTAATTTATTTATATAGAAATAAGCCCTGAGCAAATTTGTTATAATCCTGTTTTGTCAGTTATAATCATTCTCCCAATAATTTAAATGCGATTATGTTGTCAAAATGAACAAAACTTCATTAATTTAAACCCTGATGTCTTAACCAAATATTAATCTGAAAAGCTACATTTTCCTAAGATAAATATATAATTTTGTTTCTGTTAAAACATACTGGCAGTAATCAAATAACTTTTCCCCCGAAATAATCAGGTTAAATAGGCGTTTCGGATTACTAAACCCATTAAAATACTTTAAGTTTTTCTTTTACCGAACAAATTATTTGTAATTCATAACATGTTAGAAAGCAAGGTAATCTTTCATTAACAGTGATGAAATTTCAGTAGGTAACTTTAATAATTTTTATTAAGAACTTGTAACAAATTTTTCACCTTTTTTTTCCTTACTTTGAACTTTATTCATTTGATGTATAAATAAAATAGGACTTTTTACGTCATCTCAAATTAAAGAGGAAATAATTACAATCTTATTTTCTTCAAGAAATGTGGTAGAAATAGTACTCTAATTTTGCAAAATTTACCAACTATCGCTGTTGATTGATATATACTACCAATTACACTGTTGAACTATCTTTTCTGTTGCGTAAGATTTTTTTTAAACATATCTTAGATACTTTCGCATCGTTGGTTTCAAATCTGCCATCGGTAGTACTATTTTTTCTGTTGCATGAGATTTTTTTTAAACATATCTTAGATACTTTCGCATCGTTGGTTTCAAATCCGCCATCGGTAGAACTATTTTTTCTGTTGCATGAGATTTTTTTTAAACATATCTTAGATACCTTCGTATCATTGGTTTCAAATCTGCCATCGGTAGTACTATTTTTTCTGTTGCGTGAGATTTTTTTAAACATATCTTAGATACTTACCTATCGTTGGTTTCAAATCTGCCATCGTTAGAATTATTTTTTCTGTTGCATGAGAATTTTTTTAACGTATCTTAGATACTTTTCTATTGTTGGTTTCAAATCTGCCATCGGTAGAACTATTTTTTCTGTTGCGTGAGATTTTTTTTAACATATCTTAGATACTTTCGTATCGTTGGTTTCAAATCTGCCATCGTTAGAATTATTTTTTCTGTTACATGAGACTTTTTTTTAAACATATCTTAGATACTTTCGTATCATTGGTTTCAAATCTGCCATCAGTAGTACTATTTTTTCTGTTGCGTGAGATTTTTTTAACATATCTTACATACTTTCGTATCGTTGATTTGAAATCTGCCATCGGTCTCTCTCTTTAAGCTACATTTTTTTAAAATCCCATTTTTGTCTAGTTTCAGCCCAAATGTAAAAGTTTCAAAATGTTATATATAATAGGGTGTCGCATAAATGCTGTGACAAGCTCCTATAAGAGTTATAGCAAATCATCAGGATTAAAATTGCATAGGTATTCATGCCGTAAATTTTGCCGTTAGAGTCAGGGGCTTTTCCCCTATTTTGATTTGTTCAAAAGCACACGAAGAAATAGTTCATAAGAGGGGAAGCGCCCCTAGCAGCGTATGACAACCATTTCCAGGCATGGGTTCTTATGCAATTTTGTTCTTGATGATATGCTCTAACGCTCCTAGAAATTTGTTAAAACATTTAAACGCCCCCTATCATATATATATGACGTTTTAAAACTTGTACATTTCGACAAAAAATGACTAAACATGTCATTTAAAAACAAAATAAAATTGTAGCTTTAAGAGCAAAACTAATCGCCACACCCAAATTAGGCAAGATTGCATTTGCGAAAATGCAACTAAAAATTTGTTCCTTCGGGTTATTAAGATGTGTTCTTAGACATAACGTAATAAAAAAAGAATTGAATAAAATTAATAAGTTTGCCCTTTATTTCAAACATTTTACAATAGAGAGGTGTGCAATTGCGGCACACGAAGGATATATGTATGTGTTACTCTGCCTTCCAACCACAAATAGCAAAAGAAATTTTACTTCTGTATTTCAGTTTTATTTTCAATAAACTTAATAAAAAAATATGACATAAAATTTACTAAACAACTGAAAATCGTGATAAGGAAAAAGTTTGGCTTAAAGTGCGAGCAATTATCTGTCGAGACTTTGAAGGTGAAGAAAAAAGTTCCATAATTTAAAACTACTAATTTAAAGTGTCAAAAAAATATAATTATTTCGACATTTCGATTTCTTTAAAGGAAATCGACCGACCAAGACCGAATCATATTCTTAATAAATATAGTTCAAGGAAAATTAAAGATGATAGTAATTTATACACAGTAAAGAAAATAATAAAACTGATTTTTTTTCAGAGGAAGTTTAAAGCATGTCATTATTTAATTTTATTAAAGAAAACAATTATTAAGTTATTCAAAACGTCGAATGTTTAATAATCGAAAATATTATGCATATACTTCATCGCATTGTTCTTAATACAATAAGAAATAATTAAGTTATTATAAATGATATAAAAACTGAATTTGTAGTAAAATATTTTTTTTCGGCTTTCTTATAAAAAAAAGTATATGCATTTCAATTTTATAGGGTATAGGAAAAAGTAATGTAGACATGTTAACTAAGATTTAAAGCGTGAATAAAACCATATGAAAACTAACATTAACAACTGTATTTTGCATTTAAATATATTTAAAAGAAATTTAATTGACATAAAATCTTATTTTAAGTAAGGAAATCTTATTATTTGATTAAAAAAACAGTTTTTAGGCATAAATATTTCACTAGCAACTGTTATGTATACAATGTAATGCGTATGTTTGTTACTCAATGTCAAATATTAATAATGAACAACTAATATGTAACAATTTTCAAGAGCAATTATTCTTTTAAAGTTTAAATGCTAAGCATAACTTTTATTTATTCAAATTGATTAGATATTTATAAAGAGGGAAAAACTAGTATCTTGCGTTTAAATATATTATTATAGAAAATCTTATTTATTATAATAAAATTTTGTTATTTAGCTTAAAAAATATTTTTTTGTTTATAAATATTTTATTAGCAACTCTTACAATGTATATGTATATTACTCAACAAATATTTACAATTAACGACTAAAATGTTATAAATTTCCAAGAGCATTTATTCTTTTAAAACTCAAGTTATTCTTTTAAAGCTTAAATACTACACATAACTTTTATTTGTGTCTAAATTGATCAAATATTTAAAAGAGTTATTTTTTTTTAAAAAAAGCTAAGATATGCCGTTACAAAATGGAATAAATTGTTCACATAGTAGGTATGAATGAAAATTCTAAGAAATATCATATCGAATACTTATTCCCCTTTTATGGGAAAAAACACTTCAAAAAATTCAAGATATTTTTAAGATACAACTTAGTATAGTATATCTTTAAACCAGTATCATTAGTTAAATTAAAAATAATTATGAATCATCACTTTAAAGCTTAGAAATAATTGTTCACTTATATTTATGTTTTCCATTATTTTCAAATGTCAACAATAAAAATAAAAAGAGTGCAATCAAAACTGTATTTAAGAGAAACCGATAAGAACAATACCGCCTCACGTATTTATGACGAATAGCTTCCGGTTTAAGCCAATGAAATAAACGAACAATAATATTAGTGCATTCAGCTTTCTTGATCTAAAAGTTCATCCGGACTTTCCTCTCGAAGTTCCGGTTAAGTCATCGTTTTTCTCTACTTAAAAAAGCACATTGTTAACCAGAAAAGAAAATTGATAATCGATGAGTAATTTTATTTTAAAAACTTCACCAATAATGGCAATGAAAGCATTAACAACTAATAATCTCAATATTTATATCTTAAAACAAGTTTTGAAATATTTAAGTAATTTTATTAATTTATTCTTAAATTAAAAAAAAAATTGAGCTATCCCTTAGGAAAATTTGCCATAGGTTTGCCATAAAAAAATGCCATAGGATATTCCTATGGGGTTTTGCCTATGGCAAAAATTTGCCATACACTT
>NC_092213.1:54586845-54685248 GCF_043381705.1 Parasteatoda tepidariorum | reverse complement strand
TTTTTGAAATGTTAATTAAGGTGTCCACTTACATATTCGGTTAATAATTTTTATTTGTTTAAACAAAATTACTTTGTTACAATATAATATTCTAATACCAAAAAAAGTATTTACGTAGCGTGAAAATATCTTTTGTGATGTAACTCTTTCAAAAGTACATTAAAATGGTTGCCAGCAGGGGTGTATATTTAGATTTATTAAATACACCTTGTGCGCAACCTAGGAACCAATTCTAGAACTCGACACTCGAAATTTTTGCTCCGTTACAATCGTACCCTGTTACAATTGACCCCACTCTCCCCTAATAAAATTTTTTTTATGTAACTTCGGTTGAAAGATTCAGTTATACCGTTAAAAATTTCAGATCAAATTACGCTTTCAAGTACCAACACTTTAGGTGCATCAGCCGTAACATCCATTTTTACAGTAAAATATAATACCGTAATTTTTACAGTAATATTTATTTAATTAAAGTGATTTAGTACATTTTACGGTAATTATAATTGAAAAAATTACAGTATGTCAGATGTTTTGTTCCGTAATATGTTTCAGTTAAAACGGATTTTAAGACAAAAAGTGTTGGTACTTTTTACCATAATTTGATGGGGAATTTTTTACTGTGTGCAAATCCAAACTTTTAGGGAGAATATTATTACCATTAAAACTTCAACATAATGGAGGTTTCTCATTCAAATGTTATAGCGAAAATTAGTATAGAAATCTAGTAACAAAAAATGGAATTGAAAGTTAATGATTTAGCAGTTATCATATTCAACAATGTAAATTTCAATCTTAACGCATCAACTCGGAAAATATTTTCATATTTTAGAGTATCTAAAAAAGATTTGCGTGTACTTTTAGATACACTGTTAGAAACTTCTCTGTAAAAATGATTAAAAGCAATTTATTTAATTGTTATTTTACCATAGTCAACCGAAAAAAAATAAATAAAATAATCATAAAAAAGATGATATTGTGTGTGAGGAAAATCTTTTACGGATTGTATTCACCCAATACGGTTTAACAAGCAGAATTCTATCCGCACCAACTAGGCCTATCTTATGTTCTTTTCAGCTGGGTACATAGTCAAGCTGAAAGAGTTAATCGGGCTGAACAGGGGTTCAATCCCACAATTAATACCACACTATTTCTTTCATTTCTTTAACACATAAAAAGTTTCCAGTGCCGTACACTCTTCATTTGGTGGCCCTGGACTATTAGAATACGAAAACAATCATTGACGCATAGATGAAGCAACACCCACTGAGCTCCAACGTAAACTTTATTTTTATGGTTTAGAAACTATGATAACTGTATATGGTTACAAAAAATCATTTGGTTTTGCAATCACGGTTTCTTAACCGTACCAGTTATAAACAGTTTTTAAAGCGTAACTGTAAAAACTGTTCATAACCATAAGTTATATGGTTAATCAGATGGACAGATAGCTGCAGGATATTTTACTGTAATTTCAACAGAAAAATTCTTATTATTATTAATTATTCTTATTATTTGAAATATCAACAAAGAAATTTGCATACATTTTTAGATATAACTGAAATATCGACAAAAGAATGTACAAGCATTTTTAGATATATTTTGAATATCTACTAATATCGAAATAAATTTTTGGATTTTATTTATTTATTGTGTAATTATAAATTAATATTGTATTGTGTATTTATATAGGACTTTACATGCAAATAAATTCATATAACATCCATGTATAGAGACTTATAATCCCTATACATCCATGCATGGAGATTATAAGTCTATCTAAGCAATACTAAATATTAAATTTAGCTAAGTATCTTGGATAAACTAAAAATATATGGATTTAAAATAATATGAAGCCCTAATACGGATGAAAATATTCCTTTTTTCAAAGATTATATTATTAAAAATAAAGTGCAATTTATAGAGAAATGTTTCATGTAAGAAAATATTACATAAAATTACTTCATTAAACTTAAAAACTTTTGTAAAAGACGCCATTTAGTAATTGACGTTAAACCTAATGCTTTAATATAACTTTACATTTTCTTGCATACATTTTTAGATATAACTGAAATATCGACAAAAGAATGTACAAGCATTTTTAGATATATTTTGAATATCTACTAATATCGAAATAAATTTTTGGATTTTATTTATTTATTGTGTAATTATAAATTAATATTGTATTGTGTATTTATATAGGACTTTACATGCAAATAAATTCATATAACATCCATGTATAGAGACTTATAATCCCTATACATCCATGCATGGAGATTATAAGTCTATCTAAGCAATACTAAATATTAAATTTAGCTAAGTATCTTGGATAAACTAAAAATATATGGATTTAAAATAATATGAAGCCCTAATACGGATGAAAATATTCCCTTTTTCAAAGATTATATTATTAAAAATAAAGTGTAATTTATAGAGAAATGTTTCATGTAAGAAAATATTACATAAAATTACTTCATTAAACTTAAAACCTTTTGTAAAAGACGCCATTTAGTAATTGACGTTAAATCTAATGCTTTAATATAACTTTCTTTAAAATTCAAAAAGTCAACAATGATGAGTGGAAGATTATATCACTGTATCAATAAATCAAAAATAAATAAATACGTAGAAAAATTAGTAGTTAAATTTTATTTTTAAACAAAGAAAAATTTACTTTTATCTTTCTGAATTTTAAAAAAAAACACAATTCTCCCTGAACATAACATTAGTAATTTAATAATGAAACCCCACATTACAGCAAAAGCATACAATTCAAAAATAAAGTAAATGATATGTTATCGTGTATTAGATAATTTATGATCAAAAAATAGAAAATAAAATAGATCTTTTATAAGTATGAATGGCTTTAGCAACGAGTACCTGGTTTCTAGCAAACACAGACGGATTCGATTTCTGTATGTCAGTACACCACTTCTCGGAATAACAAAAAGGGCATTATTGATTCGGCCTAGTAGTAAGAAGACAAAAAGAATTCCAAGCAGGGGGTGTAATAACCTAATTAGACGGAAGTAAAAAAGAAAAATACAGAGTATGGAAAAATGGGTCCTTTTGCTTTTCTTTTGTGTTATTTTTTATATATTTTTTTTATTGTAATGCTGCTTAAGTAAAATGGCCTCCTGAAACTCCAAATAAAACTCCCGTTTTAATCAATCTCCACCACTTGCAGAAGATGTTTTCTAAAGTAGGTTGTTATTTATTTATTTATTTTTTTAATTTCATGACCATGGAAGGCCATTTGAAGGAGAAGGATTATTTTAATCTACGAACTTAAATAATCCCTCCGACGAGCTGAATAAGTTAAAAGTTCTATAACATGAATATTTGTAACAAGGTTGTAATCTGTGCGTTTTCCGCCTTTAATAGTAAAAGAAAAAAAAATCATTAAAAATTATCGGTCTTTTTCACAATTTTTTCCCTGTACTTTAACTATTTAGGCTTCCAGGACACAAATAGCAAAAGTATATAAATTTTGGACTTATATACTTAAAGTAAATTATAAATTTTACAGTACAGAACAAAAGTATATAAATTATACTCGTAACTCTAGCAACATACGGTTGTTATAAAAATTTTTATTAATTATATGGATTATTATTCAATTTACAAAGGTGAGCGAAAGTGTTCGACCATTATAATATTAATGACCTCTTTTGCTTTTTATGCATATAACTTTAAAAAGATACATAAATCTTTTAAAAGATGCATATAGAAACTGCTCTGAACACTGTAAAAAATTCCGCATCAAATTAAGGTGTAAAGTACCGTAAAATCCATTTTACCATAAAATCCATTTTTACTGCAAAATATTATACCGCAATTTTTACAGAAATATTTATTTAATTAGAGTGGCTCAGTGATTTTATAGAAATTATTACGGAATAAAATTACGGTTATCAAATTTTTTGCTCCGTAACATATTCCAGTAAAATAGATTTTACGGGAAAAAGTGTCGGTTAATTGAATACCAGTACTTTTTACCGTAGTTTGTTGTTTTTTTTAAGCGTAGTTATACCAATGTTTTACAATGTATTAAAAGATAAAGAATTTTTATCTTTTTTTTTTCGTTGTAATTAAATTAAAATAACAATATAGTGGCCTGAGACTTTTGCAAGCCACTAAATATTGTAATTTTATTTCTTGAATTCAACGATTCCCTCACATTTATATTTCAACAGAAGTTTAACAGAAATCAAAGAATAAATAAGAATTAATGAAAATTAAACTTATATTATAAAACCAAATATAATGATTTCGATTAAAAAAATTTTTATCAATTAATTGAAAAAAAAATTTAACAGAAGCATCAACTTACGGAGTCTATCTCCAGAGCATCACTTGATCGATCCAATTCATAAAAAGCCTAATAGAAAAGAAAATATTAGAAACCTAGCTTAATGCACAAACTTTCTATATTATGCACTGAGAAAGAAGCATGATCAAAACTACAAGAATATGGTAAACTTTACCCTGCTCGTGGTTCTATGGGAACACCAAAAAGCTCGGTAATTTTTACTGAAACGCTTTGGTAATGATTTTGGTAAAATTAACAATAAAATATAGTTTTATAATGTGTGATAAAATTTTAAATGTGATCAAAATTTGTTATTTTATTGCGATACCTTATGAACACGACAGAAAAACTATTTATTCGGTTAAATTTACTTTTTAGTTTTGTATTCTTTACTTAATGAGTGGTCATAAAAACTATAATTTTAAAAATTAGAATTTCCGGTAAATGGCTACCATATGAACAAAAATATAAAAAATTATCAAATGAATGGTTTAAATACCGTATATTTTAGTTTTATTAACTAGAATTATATTTTTTCCATTTTTTCGGAAATGTCATTACTATAATTACAATACAGTACGTTAATTATGCCATAATTTTTCGCCGTGTGGAAATAAACATGACAAATGAATTGTTCAGAAATAAAATATGACAGAGGATTTACATTTTAAATATGTATAATTTAAGTGTTTCTGAATAAAGTATAATTCATTACGGAGAAAAAAAATTTCTAAAATTGACGTATTATATGGTAATGATATTCCTGATTAAAAAAAATGAGAAAAAACGATAGTTCTGGTAATAAAAAAACAGAATATACGATATTCAAAACATAAATTTATAATTTTCCCTTGAATATGGTAACGGTTTATCGGAAATTTTGGTTTTCAAAATTATAGTGCTTATTACCACACATTTAGTAAGGTATGATAAAATTACTTAATTTTACCTCATTTATCAAATTTTAAACTTTATCACATCACAAAACTATATTTCATTGTTAAATTTATCATAATCATTACCAAAGCGCTTTGGTAAAAATTATGGAACTTTCTAGTGTTCCCATAGAACCGGGAAAGAGGTAAGTTTTACCATATTCTGGTAGTTTTGATTATACTTTTTTTTATCAGTGATGAATTGTTTATGAATGAAGTATAATATATTATATGAACTGTTTCTGACTGAATTGTGATAAAGAAGTTGTTTCAGAATAAAATAAATAACATAAATTAATTGTTTCTTCGAATTAAGTACAAAAATAAATTGTTTCCGATAAAACTTAGATAAATTATTTGTTTTTATATGAAATCATGATATAAGAATTATTTCTGGATGAATTTTGATAAATGCGTTATTATATCTGATTAAAATATTAAAAAAAATAGTTTCTAAATTTGTTTCTTTTCAAATCAGTTTTACTAAAAACATCAAGGTAAAAAAAATTCTAAATCAGCAATAATCAAAATACTATAAGGGTCGTAATTTGTTGTTAATTATGATTTTATAAATTATAAAAAAATTGAAACTACTTTTATTAGACATGTTTTTATTTTCCTTTTTTCCATTCCTGTTATACTGTTATCATTACGTTGTTTCAATATCAAAATTTAATTTGTAACAGTAAATAACAAAAAATAAAAGTAGTTTAAATTCAAGATGACAATGACTCATGTATTTCGACGAATTAAGATAAAATTAGCACTATTTAATGCATAAAACTTGTATTTGTATCGCATTTTTCCACAGTTCCTAACCCATTATATTAAATTCGAAAAAAATTCGTTTTTTCTAATTTCAACATCATGACGTACGACGAAAATAATAACTATACAATAACAACGTAAACAAAAATGTAAACAGTGCACTACGTGTAGAGCATTTTCACAAACTAGTAAACAATATTTTCTTCAATGATTGCATAAAAAATAACTATTATAATATGCAAGCTTTGAAGTAGAAAATTTATTTTCGCAAATTGGACATAATTATTTAAACTACGTGTAGGAATCTGAAAACAATTGGTGCCGCTTTCACCAAAAGATTTAAACCCTTTGAGTAAAAAGAAATACTTCAGAAGAAAGTAGACGGAGTGGAACATCAAGTTACTTAACTATTAAAAATAGGTTACAGTAAGACAGATAAATTGATATAAAATGACATACGGCCATGTGATTTTAGTTAAACAAAAAAAAATGTAGTTAGCTCAATTGACTAAGGAAGGATTTAAATTCCTATGAAATGAGAAAAATTCCTTGTATTCGTATTCAAGAAATTTTGTATCTTAAAACTGTCAGCGCAAAAATATAAATAACTGTAAGCGTAGTGTGGGTATCTCAATCCTGATTGGTTGTAGAAGCGTAGCATTTGTTTACGTTAGCAACTGTTCTTTCTATTTTANTTATATTATATTATATTATATTATATTATATTATATTATATTATATTATATTATATTATATTATATTATATTATATTATATTATATTATATTATATTATATTATATTATATTATATTATATTATATTATATTATATTATATTATATTATATTATATTATATTATATTATATTATATTATATTATATTATATTATATTATATTATATTATATTATATTATATTATATTATATTATATTATATTATATTATATTATATTATATTATATTATATTATATTATATTATATTATATTATATTATATTATATTATATTATATTATATTATATTATATTATATTATATTATATTATATTATATTATATTATATTATATTATATTATATTATATTATATTATATTATATTATATTATATTATATTATATTATATTATATTATATTATATTATATTATATTATATTATATTATATTATATTATATTATATTATATTATATTATATTATATTATATTATATTATATTATATTATATTATATTATATTATATTATATTATATTATATTATATTATATTATATTATATTATATTATATTATATTATATTATATTATATTATATTATATTATATTATATTATATTATATTATATTATATTATATTATATTATATTATATTATATTATATTATATTATATTATATTATATTATATTATATTATATTATATTATATTATATTATATTATATTATATTATATTATATTATATTATATTATATTATATTATATTATATTATATTATATTATATTATATTATATTATATTATATTATATTATATTATATTATATTATATTATATTATATTATATTATATTATATTATATTATATTATATTATATTATATTATATTATATTATATTATATTATATTATATTATATTATATTATATTATATTATATTATATTATATTATATTATATTATATTATATTATATTATATTATATTATATTATATTATATTATATTATATTATATTATATTATATTATATTATATTATATTATATTATATTATATTATATTATATTATATTATATTATATTATATTATATTATATTATATTATATTATATTATATTATATTATATTATATTATATTATATTATATTATATTATATTATATTATATTATATTATATTATATTATATTATATTATATTATATTATATTATATTATATTATATTATATTATATTATATTATATTATATTATATTATATTATATTATATTATATTATATTATATTATATTATATTATATTATATTATATTATATTATATTATATTATATTATATTATATTATATTATATTATATTATATTATATTATATTATATTATATTATATTATATTATATTATATTATATTATATTATATTATATTATATTATATTATATTATATTATATTATATTATATTATATTATATTATATTATATTATATTATATTATATTATATTATATTATATTATATTATATTATATTATATTATATTATATTATATTATATTATATTATATTATATTATATTATATTATATTATATTATATTATATTATATTATATTATATTATATTATATTATATTATATTATATTATATTATATTATATTATATTATATTATATTATATTATATTATATTATATTATATTATATTATATTATATTATATTATATTATATTATATTATATTATATTATATTATATTATATTATATTATATTATATTATATTATATTATATTATATTATATTATATTATATTATATTATATTATATTATATTATATTATATTATATTATATTATATTATATTATATTATATTATATTATATTATATTATATTATATTATATTATATTATATTATATTATATTATATTATATTATATTATATTATATTATATTATATTATATTATATTATATTATATTATATTATATTATATTATATTATATTATATTATATTATATTATATTATATTATATTATATTATATTATATTATATTATATTATATTATATTATATTATATTATATTATATTATATTATATTATATTATATTATATTATATTATATTATATTATATTATATTATATTATATTATATTATATTATATTATATTATATTATATTATATTATATTATATTATATTATATTATATTATATTATATTATATTATATTATATTATATTATATTATATTATATTATATTATATTATATTATATTATATTATATTATATTATATTATATTATATTATATTATATTATATTATATTATATTATATTATATTATATTATATTATATTATATTATATTATATTATATTATATTATATTATATTATATTATATTATATTATATTATATTATATTATATTATATTATATTATATTATATTATATTATATTATATTATATTATATTATATTATATTATATTATATTATATTATATTATATTATATTATATTATATTATATTATATTATATTATATTATATTATATTATATTATATTATATTATATTATATTATATTATATTATATTATATTATATTATATTATATTATATTATATTGTAATAAAACTACTATGCGAAAAATAAAGTCGTACAAGTTGCTTTGTAATAAAAAAATCTTGCAGATTTCTTTAATAAAAAACAAAAGTTAAAATGATTGACTGAATAAGCAATGAGATTTAGGAATGCCAACCTCGGATTAAAGTTTTATGACAACAAATCCCTCACTCACAACAAGGAGAATTTTTTTTTTTGTAAAATTACTGAACTGTAGGATAATGACATTTTTAGTAAAAAAAATTCATAATTCTGGTAACAAAAACCAAAGTATGTGGTATTTAAGCCATTCATATGGCAACGGTTTCCGTCCATATGGAAACGGTTTCTGTTCAAATTTCCATAACTATGACTATTATTATCACACATTTAATAAAAAAATACAAGATCAAGCAAATTTAACAAAATAAATGATATTTATGCCATGATTGAAATTTAAGATATCATGATAAAATTACCCTATTTTACCACACTTGCAAAATTTTATCACATATTATAAAACTATATTTTATTGTTAATTTTACTAAAATCCTTAATAAAGCGCTTCGGTAAAAATTACGGAGATTTCTGATGTTCCCATAGACCCAGAAGTTTGGTTAAGTTTTACCATATTCTAGTAGTTTTGACCAGACTCTTTTATCGCTGAATCTTTTATTGCTTTTTGTGGATTACCCGCTAAAAAATAGATGATACCTTGGTTTTTGCCTAAAATTTATGTTTTATTATTATGTTTTAAATATTCTAATATTTTACACTTGCTTCATATTTTAAATTAATAGATATTCTTGGATTTTGTTTGCTTTTGATTGCAGGTGATGAAAAGAAACTGTAAGAGTTTGCAACAGAAAATGCTAGAATGATATGTATGTAAAAAAAAAAAAAAATTTCTATGCTTCAAAACTTTGAATATAAATATATTTTTATGAATAGCATTTAAAGTGTGAATGTTTAAGGTAAGGTTACACAGTGATTAAGGTAGTGAGCTATCATTGTAAAGAACTAAGGTTTTATCCCGACTGGTGGCTTGAAGATTACCAAGTTTCAAGTCGATGGGTACCAGCCTTCAAGTAATAAAAGTGATCGGTGACCAATGACTCCCATCATACCTAGCAGCGAAATAGCATGGGACTCACGATTCTTGGCTTAATAAGGGTTCAAAAATTCGTTATTTTCCGATATTGGCTCTTTATAGAATAGTCCGATTCACCCGATATTTTTCAGTCACTTTACAACGAATATCGGCTCTTTATAGAATTGTCCGATTCACCCGATATTTTTCAGCCACTTTACAACGAATATCGGCTCTATATAGAATTGTCAGATTGACCCGATATTCTATATTCAGCCAATATAGGCCCTATGAAGGACGACATAAGCCTTATATAGGACCAATATTGAAAAATCTAGACATCCCAACATCGGTTCATCGGTGTAGGATCATATAGGGCCCATGTTGAGTCAATTTTGAGTCCAACTGCGGCAAGGTAGAATTGTTGCTATGGATGCTGTCGGCTACGAAACCATGAAATTTTATTAATTATGAGTTATGACACCTTGGCTCGCAATGGGTTGTTGGAGGAATTGTTTATTTTTATACATAACGAGAATCTTTATATTCATAATATTTTATTCTTAATTTATATGATAATGTTATAATTCTTATTATATACACTTCAATTTGTTTAAATGTTTAATTACAACTGTTTAAAAGAAAATATAAAATTTTGCACAGAAGATTTTTACATTTGAAACATTCGCGGAAATAATTATACCCTGACATTTAGAGATATCCGAAAAGAGAGAAAACTCTCCTGCATAATCACATATTTCTAAAATAATTTGATAAAAAAATATATGCTTAGAAGAGAAAAAAAATCATATTTTTCTCTGTTTTTTTTAATTTTTAAATTTAATATTAAATTTATTTTAAACGCTTCAATCTCCGTGTTCGTATTTTGTAGATCTGCCTATCGATAGAAAGTATCTAGTTTCCTAAAAGGAGGGTAAATAAAATAAAAATTAATTATCACTTTTAAAACTTTATTAATAATTAGTCTTATGATTTTTCAAACATAAACTTAGTGTACTGTAACACTTATTAATTGGAAATAAACAAGGATGTTCAATATTATTTTGCATCCAGAAAAACAAAAGCTAATATATTCTTCAATTGTGATATTATCTCAATTTAATAAAAAAAAACAGGTGTTTCTTAGTTTTTAATAATAAATTATTATCTTAAACTCCGAGAAAAGGGACTATATTCAATTTATATCAGGGGTGCTTATCATTTGGTTTCAAGGACGCAAAACTGCCCATGCTCCCAACCCCTTTAAAAGAACTGCATATTACAGTGGGATTATGGTCAAATCTATCAGAATATGGTAAAATTTACCATGTTTTCTGGCTCTATGGGTACACATAAACGCTCGGTAATCTCAACCAAAGCGCTTTGGTAAAATTAGCAGTAAAATATGGTTTTATAATATGCGATAAAATTTGTCATCTATGGTAAAATTTGATAATTTTATCATGATACCTCAGAACCTGGTATAAAAATCATTTATTCAGTTAAATTTACTTTTCAGTTTTGTATTTTTTACTAAATGTGTGATAGTAAGAGCTATAATTTTGAAAACCAGAATTTTCGGTAAACCAATACAATATGAATGGAAAAATTTACCAAATGAATGGCTTCTGCTTATTTCACTTTTATTAACCAAAATTATTATTTTTTATTGGAAATGCCATTACCATACAGTATGGTAATTTTACCGCATTTTTTTCCGTGTTGTACAAAATTAAATATGATTTAGTTAATAATAGATAAATATGATTGGTCAGTTCCGAATTTTTTACTAAATGAGTGGAATAAAAACTATAACTTTGAAAACAAGAATTTCCGGTAAACCGTCACCGAACGGAAAAATTATAAATGAATAAATAGCTTACATACTGTATCTTTTGGTTTTATAAAATACAGGGCTTTTTTTTAAATCTGAAATGTCATTACCATACAGTGATAGTTCTGCAATAAATTTTTTTTCGTGTAGTTTTAAAACTAAATTTAGATTAAAAACTACCATAAATATTGCTTTTATTCGCACACAACTATTCCAAAAAAAAAAGCAACTCCGAAATAATTCCCAATTTCCAAAATAAAAATGACGAATTAGTTATTATGTATAGTAATTATGCTAATAATTATAAAACTTTAAATATCTATCTAGATCTACACATAAAGGAAATCTAACANAGAATCGTTGAATAGAACTAGTGATCCTTCTACGACTGCTGATTCTTCTACAATTAACGTCGCAGGTTGCGAAGTTTAACTTCTTCCACGCGGAGGGACTCCACGCACTATTTTTTTTATTTTTTTTTATTGTTAATTTTACTAAAATCCTTAATCCTTTACTAAAACTCTTCTGCCTATTAAAAACTTTCTAAAATAATTTAATAAAAAAGATCTGCTTAGAAAAGAAAAAATCATATTTTTCACTGTTTTCAATTTTTAAATTTAATATTAAACTTAAGTTAAACGCTTCAATGTGCTTCGTGTTCTTATTTCTGTCAATCGATAAAAAGTATTCAGTTTCCCAAGAGGACGGTGAATACAAGAAACTTTAATTATCACTTTAAAATTTTATTAATAATTAATTTAACGAATTTTCAAAGATAAACTTATTGTACTGTAACACTTACAGATGAGAAATAATAAAATTAAAATCTCTTAAAAACACAAGAATGTTCAATATTATTTAGCATCCAGAAAAACAAAAGCTATATATTCTTCTATTGTGATATTTTTTTCAATTTAATGAAAAAAACAGCTGTTAATAAATAAGTACAATAATAAGTTATTACCTTAAACTCCGAGAAATGGTAGTATATTCAATTTATATCAAAGGTCCTTCTCATTTGGTTTCAAGGACGTAAAACTGCACATGCTTTAAAAGAACTGCATATTACACTGGGATTATAGGCAAATCTACCAGAATATGGAAAAATTTACCATGTTTTCCGGCTCTATGGGTACATAAAAAAGCTCGGTAATTTTCACAGAAGCGCTTTGATAATGATTTTGGTAAAATTAGCAGTAAAATACGGTTTTTTAATGTGTGAGAAAATTTGGCAAACTGTGGTAAAATTGATAATTTTATCATGATACCTTAGAACATGGCACAAAAATGATTTAACCGGTTAAATTTACCTTTCAGTTTTGTATTTTTTACTAAATGTGTGATAATAAGAACTATAATTTTGAAAACCAGAATTTTCGGTAAACCAATACAATATGAAAGGAAAAATTTACCAAATGAATGGTTTCCGTATACGTTATTTTTATTAACTAAAATTATAATTTTTTTATTGGAAATGCTATTACCATAGAGTACGGTAATTTTACCGTATTTTTTCCATATTGTACAAGATGAAATATGATTAGTCAGTTCTGTATTTTTTACTAAATGTGTGGTAATAAAAACTATAACTTTGAAAACAAGAATTTCCGGTAAACCGTTACCATATGAACTGAAAAATTATAAATGAATAGCTTACATACCGTATCTTTTGGTTTTATTAAATACAATTATGGCTTTTTTTAAATATGAAATGTCCATACAGATGGTAGTTTTGCCAAAAAAAAATTTCGTGTAGTTTCAAAACTAAATTTAGATTAAAAACTAGCATAAATATTGCTTTTATTAGCACACAACTATTCCAAAAAAAAAAAGCAACACCGAAATAATTCCCAATTTCCAAAATAAAAATGACGAATTAGTTATTATGTATATTAATTATGTTAATAATTATGAAACTTTAAATATCTATCTAGATCTACACATAAAGGAAATATAATATCAATGAAAAAACACATCCACTGAAGGTGGACAAATAAAGACACCGTAAAACTAGGAAATACGGGACCGATTTGCGTTTTCCTGGAGTTCAAAGAACTTTTATAGGTCATTAAGCTTTTTCTAACTGTTTCAGAAGTCTTAATGTCTTTTAGAAAAGACATGGCAATGCAGACGGACATTTTTATAGGTAATATGTTAAAAAAAAGGAGTACTCAATACCTTTTGTTCAATGCATGTTAAGATTTTTATTAGGTCATATGTTATGTTATAAACGAAAAAATGAGGCATGTTTTGAAAGAGAAAAATGTATATTAGATTTAAAAAAATGATTTCATTATAAATACTCTAATATTATATGAGTTCTAAAAAATTAATTTTTATTTTTTACTTTTTCTACTTAAAGAGTCTAGATTTCGGAACTTATTGAACCTTATTGCTAGAATTTGTTGCAACTTTAATATGGTAATAGTTAAACCATGTTATCGTTCTTTTAAAACTTGATAAAACGATGCAAAAATTAAAAAAAAATTTAAAAAGAAATCCAAAAAAAAAGAGGTTCAATTAACTAGAGGAAAATGAAGAGAATTAATTTCATTTTGAAGGCTTATTAGAAATATCTAATATGATATTTCTAAAAAATTAACTTTTATCTATTTTACTTTTATTCCATGAAGAGTTTAGATCACTGTTAAAAATTTTGGGACGTATTGAAATATTTTGTTCAAACTTGCAGCAACATTAATATTTTACTATTTGAACCATATTATCGTTCTTCTAAAACTTGATAAAACAATACTGAAAAGAAAAAAATATTTAAGAATAAATTTCAACTTAATGAAATTTGAATAAGAAAAGGCTTAACCAGTGATCAATTGACCAGAGGAAAATTAATTGAATGTTTATTAGAGAGATCTAATATTATGTAACTTCTAAAATATTAACTTACATTTATTTTTAATTCCTTTGCAAGAAGAAAAGTCACATTATTTTTAAAAATTTTGGAACGTATTGAACCATTTAGTTCAAATTTGCATCAACATTAATATGGTACTATACTAGTTAAACCATATTATCGTTATTCCAAAACTTGGTAAAACGATACTATGGTTTTATTTGAACAGAAAGTTTATTCAAATTAACACCTTATTAAGGTTGCAGAAGACTAGCTACGTAAGGGATCAATAATGTAGTTTAATGTTGAGCTTATTTCTCTGAGACTATAAAATAAAGTTTAAAGTTTAAAAAATTCATCAGTCCTCCTTTTTATTTTTTTACTTTTTATTTTGCGTCACCACATTGCTCACTGTCGTTATTTGAAGTTTTAAAAACGTTTCACGCAAAATTAAGTCTTCCACTACATTGACAATCACAATCTTAATCCGATTTACTTCAAAATTTGACAAGTCGTAGTACTAAGTATGATTCAGTGATCAATTAACCAGATTATGGATTTATCAATTATTCCTTTTTACATGACAAAATTGTAAGAATTTTCTTGTCGAAATCGTGTACCTATCATTCAAAATAATAAATACGAAAAAAAACATTTTATTCCTTTAAGTAAAAAAGTAAAAGAAAATTTAAATTTTGAGCGGTTTCTAAAATAAAAACATGTGCTTTTATGCTTTTGTTCAAAATCTGCATTTTTACTGTCAGAACGTGAGTCTAATTTTCTTCATACGTGTGAATATAACTAATATTTAAATTTACAAAATCAATTAGCTCTTTTTGTGAGAGCAATTTGCTTTTTACGATAACTGAAAATACTGTTATCACGAAAGAAGTTTCATTAATATTTGAAATTCCTCTCATATTCCACCATTGAAGATTAAATTATTGATATTTCTGAATATTTTAATTTCTCATGACACATTTGTATCTAGATAAAAAAAAAAGTTAAAATATTTTGAGTGCAGCATTCGTAAAAACCACAGTATTATTCACGTTTAAACCACAAAAAGTGCCATATTTATCATTTCCTTTCAAATAAATAAATGATATACTTTTTGAGTAGCATAACATAATCTGAGCTTATTAAAATAAGCCTAAATAGATTATTAGGAAATATTATACGTTTAAACCACAAGAAGTGTCTTTTTAATCATTATATTTCAAATAAATGAATGATAATTTTTTTTTTGAATAGCATTACATAATCTGAGCTCATTAAAATAAGCCTAATAGATTATTAGGAAATACTAGATAATTTTCCAAGCAAGCAGGTTCGTTGTAAAATGACAGCCATCGTTTCCAAAGAGCTGAAATTTAAAATTAGACAATGACGTATAAACGAGGTCAAAAATTTCAGTAAAAATATTCGTTCAAGAAACAAAATTCTTCTGACTTAAGAGAAAAATTTATTCATAGTTTTATTTTAAAGCTGTTATCAAATAACTGTTCATTTAAATAACTCTTTTTTTTTATCTATGATTTTAAATATATTCAAACAAATACATATTTCCTTAAGTCAAAAATATAAACTTACAATTAAATTGGTTTTCTCTGTAAATTTTCAATTTGTATATTCAATAGTTAAAAACGAAAAGTCTTAAGCTGATTAGGATACTTTTGAAAGCTCCTTCCAAGAACGGAAATTATTATTAAATATTTCTTGTTTTTTACTTTTTAAAAAAAACTAAAGCCAGTTACAATCAATATTACATAATATTACATTGAATATAAAAGTAAACTGTTTGTTTAGTCGCTTTACTGAATACTTGTTCTGGCTCCAGCTGGGTCACAGAATAACTTTTACGCTTATGCACTGAAAAAAAAGTATGGGTAAAACAACCAGAATATGATAAAATTTACTGTGTTTCTGGCTTTATGGGAACAAAATTAAGCACGGTAATTTTTACCGAAGCTCTTTGGTAATGATTTTGATAAAACAGTGATTAATGATTTTGATAAATGATAAATGATTTTGATAAAATTGAACAATAAAATATGTTTTTAGAATATGTGATAAAATTAAATTAGATTGGTTAAATTTGTTAAGTTATCGTAACACCTTAGAGCAGCGTTCCCCAACCTTTTTATCACCGCGGACCGGTCAACGTTTGATAATTTAACCGCGGCCCGCTTGGGGTGGGATGTTGATTGTTTATATTTCAGATTATTTCGATTTATTAATTTTAATTTAATTGCATTTAAACATGTCTTCAAAATAAAATACAGTTACCCCAAAAAATAAATGTAAAGGGATTTAACATTTTAGCTTACTAGAACGTTAATCAATGAGAACCCTGAACTTGTTTCTTTGCAATGAGACGGTTCCATCTGGGGATTTGGAGACNAATGATACATTTTTTTTAATAGCATAACATAATCTGAGCTCATTAAAATAAGCCTAAATAGATTATTAGGAAATACTAGATAATTTTCCAAGTAAGCAGATTCGTTGTAAAATGACGGCAACTGTTTCCAAATAGCTAGAATTTCCAATTAGCCAACAACGTAGACACAAGTCGAAAAGTTGTGTAAAATTATTCGTTCAAAAAACAAAATTCTTCTGACTTATGAGAAAAAATTTATTCATAGAGTTACTTCAAAGCTGTTATCAAATGATTGCTCATTTAAATAACTCTTTTTTTTATCTATGATTTTAAATATATTCAAACAAATATATATTTCCTTAAGTCAAAAATATAAACTTACAATTAAATTGGTTTTCTTTGTAAATTTTCAATTTGTATATTCAATAGTTAAAAACGAAAACTCTTAAGCCGATTTTGATTCTTTGAAAGCTCCTTCCAAGAACGGAAATTATTATTAAATATTCTTTGTTTTTTACTTTTTAAAAAAAACTAAAGCCAGTTACAATCAATATTACATAATATTACATTGAATATAAAAGTAAACTGTTTGTTTGGTCATTTTACTGAATACTTGCTCTGGCTCCAGCTGTGTCACAGAATAACTTTTACTGTTATGCATTGAGAAGAAAGTACGGGTAAAAAAAATCAGAATATGATAAAATTTACCGTGTTTCTGGCTTTATGGGAACAACATAACGCGTGGTAATTTTAAACGAAGAGCTTTTGATAAAATTAACAATAAAATATGTTTTTAGAATATGTGATAAAATTAGATTGGTAAAATTTGGTAAGTTATCATAATACCTTAAAACATGGCATAAAAACCATTTATTCAATTTAATTTATTTTTCAGTTTTGTATTTTTTATAAATGTGTGGTAATAAGAACTACAGTTTCGATAACCAGAATTTACGGTAAACTGTTATTATATGAATGGAAAAATTGCAACATAAATGGTTTAAATACCGTTTATTTTGGTTTTACTAATCAGAATTATGGATTTTTTTAAACCAGAAATGTAGGCACCATACAGTACAGTAGTTTTACGAAAAATAGTTTTCTCTGCGTGTTCTGAGTTTCTATTCATAATATTCTATTCATTTAGAAACGTTTTTTCTTTTTTTACACGTGAGGTTGCCCATTAATCACGAGATCCCATTAATCACGAGATTTTTGATTATTTTAAAATCTCTTCTCCCTACCTGCATGAGGCGGAACTTCGTACGTACCTCTCCCAACCAGTTATCATTCGTCTCACTATAAAAAATAAAAAAAGTATAAAAGAGGAGTAACAATGTGATTTCAGGGGAAACTCCCTCTCCCCTCACCATTACTTTACAGTATATAAAAAAAAACTCCTCTTCTTTTTATAAATAAAAATGATTAGTAAAAATGAAAAGTGCCGTATTAAAAAATATGAAAATTAAGTTTTTTAAATACCCATAAAAAAAATTCGACACAGAACCGACTGGTATTAAATTACTTTACTTTTACATTATTTTACAATTTAAATTACTCCTGTAATAATAATACTTAAAAAAAAATCCAATTAAAACAACTTAAATTTGAAATCATAAAAAGCATTAGTTTGTAAGCTAAAAAATACTTAATTATTCGATTCATTATTACTTTTAATTAGTTTAATAAACTAAATGATAGATTTTAAATTTACGATATTTAATAAAAACATTTTAAATTGAAAATCCGTAATAACTTTTTATATTCAAAGATCTTAAAGATATTAATTTTTTGCTAGAAATATTCAAGTATTAGATCTAATACTTCTTTAAATCAATCAGTTTTATAAGCAAAATAATAGATTTGAAATTAAGATATTTAAAGATAATACTAAACTAATTTTAAAAAACTTTAAAAAGTCAAGGATCTTAAACAAATCTATTAACAAACTAGAAAATATTCAATTGTTAGATCCAATACCTCCTTAAATCAATGAGTATAACAAACATATTATTTTATTTGAAATCAGGATATTAAAAGAAACTTTAAGACTTTATAAACTTTATAAACTAAACTGAACTTTATAAATCAAAAGAAACTTTATAAAGTTAAAGATCTATTATTAACAAACTAGAAAATATTTAAATACAAGATACAAAACCTAGTTCAAAATGCTTCTTAGAAACATTTATATAAATTAAATAATAGATTTAAAATTGAAATATTTAATAACAATACTTAAAAATAAAGTTCCTTATAAACAACTTTCTAAACTTAATGATCTTAAATGTATAAATTTATAAGTTAACAAAATATTCAAATATTAAATCCAATACTTCCTTAAATCAGTTTAATTCATTAAATAGTTGCTCTGAAATTAGGCTGTTTAATGAAAATACATTAAAAAAAAAGTTTAATTCCTTAATAACTCGTTAAAATCAAAGACTCTTAAAAACATTGTCGTTGGAAAATAATTGGATCTATTATTTAAATAGTTTTTACCTAGTATTTTAAACTGAAATTACTAGCTAGAAAATATTAAAATATATACAATATCCTTATAAATTATTTGAATAATTCAAATAATAAATCTGAAATAGGATATTTAATCGAAATCTTTAAAAATAAAATTCCATAAAACAAGCTTTCAAAGTCAAAGATCTAAAAGACATCAAGCTAGAAAATATTTTAATACTAAATTTAATGCTTCTTTGGGTCAGTTTAATAATTTAAATTACAGACCTAAAATAGGATATTAATTTTAAAAATTGACGGAGACAGAGTAGAATTACAGTTTTCGAAGAAAACCTTTTAAAAAAATTTACTGCAACTGTTATGAAGTTATTTTGGACACAAAAGTTAATTTTATAAGAGCCGTTACCCTTTATAACCATCCAACGCCATCAATTCTAATTATTTTAAGGAATTGTTTTCGGGTTTCCATAGAAACGTTCATCTTTCCTTGCAGGCAAGTCTATAAGTCCTTTCTCTACACATTTAACTTATTCTAGCATCCAATTATTTATAATGAATAGTTTTAGTTCTTGAGACAACAAGAGATCACTGTAAATATGCTTTGTTATATTTATTCCGTAGACCTATAATTAATGAGTAAACCTTGCAAGTCTTATTAATTTTTTTAAGCATAGACATATGTTTTTCCTATTATTATTAAGAATTCAGATGAAAGAGATTGAAAGGATTTTGTATCATAATCAAAAAGATTCCTATAAATAGGTTTTTGTTTTGCAAGGGGAAATATGGGCAAACGCTACCTTAGTTATTACGAGTAATAAGAAATATGTTAACAGTTAAATTTCACATTTAAAACAATTTAATTTTTATTAAATAAAACGTTATTCAAGATTTATTTTAATTTATCGTATTTCATGAAAAAAATTTTAAACGTTTCCATTTGCAATAAAATCGCTTGCTCAAAAAATTTGCTCCGATTTCAATTTAAAATACTTTTTAATGAGAAATTAGAACTTATTAAGAAAATTTTTGGTCTACAAAATTATTTTACAGCACTAATTTTAAAGTTATGCATAATGTAAAAATTGATTTCAGCATATTTCTGTAAAACTATTCTAAAACAACATTTTGGAACATATTTAAAACTTGAAAGCGATTTTTAACCTAATTCACTCAGCAAATTAAAGACATAGCTTGAAGTCGTTTGTTCAAAGCGACTCCCGTCTATAATTTATTTAGTTATTTTTACTTATTTAGAAACTATATATAACAGTTTGATAGTTTAATGAAATGAAATCGTTGATAGAAGGATAGATAATAATACAGAAATATATAAACGACAGTGTGATATCAAATTATAAAAGATGCAGCCTTATTTTCTTTCATCGAAATTAATCATGATTTATGTAAATTACAGTATAATATTTACTAAAATTAGAATTTTCGCTATCAAAAATTAATGTGATTGTACACTTCTTTTCCTAGATATCCTATACATAAAATTTATTAAAGCTATAGAAGTTTAAGAAAAAAACATACAAATAGTTTGACAGTTAAAACCATAGAGCTGATGATTGGTCTTATTTGATTTATTGTTGTTTATTGTTTGATTAATTACAAAATTATAGGGAAAATGTTTTTGAAAAATTATAAAAACTAACAGATTAGGTATTAATATGTTTCAAAAAATATTTGAATTTATTACTTTTCTATGTATTATTTTTAAAAAGGACTTTTTTAATTGTTCTCTTTTTAATAATTTTCGAATAAAATTTATGTAATACTACAAGCCATGCAGATTGCAATATGTAAGTATATATCTTGCCTATATGATTCTTAATATCCTGCATACAAGAACAAGGCTCTAAGGGATACATTTACCTGTATTATATTATATACATTTACCTGTATCTTAGAGGATACATTTACCTGTATTATATGACTCTAAATATCCCGTGCATACAAAAACCAATAAAGTATTAAGTCATACTGAATATATTAACCTGTCGTATATGCACACAAAAATATGCTTATTTAAAAATACTTTTAGTTAAATGCAAACATTATTAATGTAAAAAATTCAAAATCAAAAATTTAGCGAAGAGAAAATTTTATCTGTTCACGCGTTATCTCTAGATGAACTTGATAGTGATACGGGATACATCTATCTACGAGTCATTCTGATTCGAATCAAATCATATAACACAAATAATATAAACTATACAGGTTACATATATCCGAATATTTTTCCCTGTATGACTCTTAGCATCCTGCACACAATATGCAGGGTGCAAAGAGTCATCTGGGATACATCTACCAGTTATATAGTGAAACGACAAATTTTATTTAAAAAAAATATGTTGTTGTTTTAAGTAATTATTTACAATAATTAGATGCATGGCAAAAAATATAATATTATACAATATAAAGGTATGTAAAAATTACGAATGAAATTCTGATTATTATTACAAATATTTATTTTGTTAGGATTATTCTGAACTGGTTTAATTTTTACTTCTCTTTATTCAAAGGGACGTATTAAAAATTTTTTTAAGGGATTTTAAAATTTAAAATTATTTTTAAAATGAATATCTTTTTTTTAAAAAATGCACCTTGAAATTTTCTTTTTTTTCATAAATTTCAGTTTTTATTATAAAAAAAAGCTTTCAAGTTGCTCATCAATTTCTAATTTTTTTAAAAGTTCTTTTAGTTGGTTTTTTGAAGAAAAAAAATTTGTGCACAGTTCTATCTTTCAGAAAGAATTTAATTATTTTTTTATAAATACAAATTGTTCTCTTATTTTGATAATTGAGTGAGAATCAGTTTTTGAAATACAACCTATATAAAATAGTAAAAGAGGGTAATTTAAAAATTGTTGAGGATAAAATTCACTTATTACATAATATAACACATTTTGATAAATTTGCCCTTTCAAAACTCAAAGTTGTGAGAAAGCACCCTGCCTTTTTTTTATTTCTAGGGAGATCTCTGCTGACTCATTATAAGAAAAGATTTCGTGAATTCACCCATATCATTCAGGACGCAGTTTAATTAAAAAAAGTTCGTTTTAATGACCTGAGTCATTTTGTAAATAACTTAATATGTTTAACGAAATCGCGAAAAAAAAAGTCAATATAATTGTTCAAACAATAATCACTAAAAATGATAAATTCAATACTATTCAGACATGTTTCAAATTATTATCGCAAGATTTCGTGAATTCACCCATATCATTCAGGAAGCAGTTTAATTTAAAAAAAATTCGTTTTAATGACCTAATTCATTTTGTAAATAACAATCTGTTTAACGAAGTCCCAAAACAATTAAGTCAATGTAATTATTTTCACGTTATCATATATTCTATTGATAAACAATAATAACTAAAAATAATAAATTCAATACTATTCAGACATGTTTCAAATTTTCATCAAAAGAATTCCTGAAATCAGCAAGAATCAGTTTAATTTAAAATATTTCGCTTTAATGACCTAATTCATTTTGTCACTAACAATCTGTTCAACGAAGTCACACAAAAAAATTAAGTCAATGTAATTATTTTCACGTTATCATATATTCTATTGATAAACAATAATAACTAAAAATAATGAATTCAATACTATTCAGACATGTTTCAAATTATCATCAAAAGAATTCTTGAAATCAGCCATATCATTCAGGAGGCAGTTTAATTTAAAATATTTCGTTTTAATGACCAAATTCATTTAGTAAATAACAATCTGTTTAACGAAGTCACGAAAAAAAAAATTAAATCAATGTAATAGTTTTTTTTTCTTTTAATTAAATTATTTTCACGTTATCATACATTCTATTGATAAACAATAATCACTAAAAATGTTATCTTCAATACTATTCTGACATGTTTCAAATTATCATCACAAGATTTCGAGAATTCACCCATATCAATCTAAAAGCAACTGACAAAGCAATAAAAGCGCCAATGTCAGAAAAATATTCGCCAACATTTTCCGCAGGGTAATTGAACTACATTTAGTGTAGAAAGAAATGGATTTCATGTTAATAATTCATTCTACGCTGTGATGAGCAGCACGAAGACCCAATGAATGGACTTTTTCCTATAAACTTTGTGCTGCGCGACCCAGAGAGTTATTGTGTTGGTGATTGTAGCGTAAAACGAATGAACTACTTTTTCCTCTAGCATCATAGTATACTTTAACACTATTTAATACAATATCAAGGTCAAAGGGATTTCCCAGAAAGGCGACATATGTCTGACGTAGGCGGACATTTGACTCATTGGTAAAGAAGCCTTTTTTATGGAATACCTATAAAAGCAGACAAAAATTTTATAAGATTTTTTTTTTCAGTAATCAATTTACACCCATTTCTCTGAAAGGTCAGATCATAATAGAAATATACAAATACCATCCGCGAACTAAAACAGAGCGAGGGTTGTAGGAAAATTTTGAGCCTCAAAAATATTTTAACGAATTTTGGTGCTTCAAAACATTTATAGGAAATAAATATTTATTCAAGCAGCCTTTTTTGAGGGGAAATGTCATACTTGTGCTTTTAACTTTGATATATTTTTTAATTTTTTTTTAATTTTAATGTGTAATTTATTATTAAAAATTCATTACAAATGAAATTATCTTTAAAGGTAGCATATTTACATAAATTAATCTTTTGACACAGATGGGACCCCTGCTTTCCTTCTGTAAATATATAATTTTTTCTGATGCTCTAATTACAATCAAAAATATATTTTGGAACTTTTAATTTTAAAAAACAGTCTAATAGTTACTAAAAAAGTCTGTTCGGTTATCGGAATTATATTGTACTAAAATATAAAATCCAAAAAAAGTAGCTTCACATTTTTATTTTCACTCATGTTCGAAAATTTATCAATATTTGATTTCGTAAATAAAAGAAATTTCAATGATGTATAACTATTTCTCTCAGATCTAAATAAGTGCAAATGAGTGCCAAAATTACTGTTTGGAAGTGTATCGTGCTTGGAAGATTTCACCTTTAGCGTAGAAAAAAACACCGGTGTTTCATGTTGAATTTCATAATCATTAATTATTTAGATGCTAAATATAATATTTTTCACTTATTTTGCCCTATATTAATACATAATAAAGAAAAAAGTATGAAAAATATATTTAATAAAAATTCTGCGTCTAAGGGTTTTAAGACGTTTATGCTATCTTTAACAATTGAAAACAATTGTTAACTACTTTCTTTTTCAATTTCTTACGTAAGCGGCACTGAAGTGAAAAATAACTAAAAATGAAACAATTATCCACCAGCATCCCAGAGCACGAGGTCAAGAAATCTGGAATGCGCACCGATGGCCTTGGCCCTACATGGGCTGTCGCGCTACTGAGTTTAGTTTTAGAAACAATTGACTATACAATTAAAAACAAAATTTAAAAAGAATCGTTAGGACAGATATCATTTTTCATTTGAAGTATTTGAAGAAAACTGTAATAGTTGTTCGAAATATAACTTTTCTTTCTTTTTTTCTATTTAAATATATTGGCCGCAAAGAAATATTTTTCTTGAACTCGTGCTCAAATAGGAAAGGATTTCTATAACAATGTTTAATATTACTTCCTATTTAATATGAACATGAAAATTAAAATATTGGCTGCCCTTATAAATTCTTTTAAAAATAATTACGAAAATAATAATTTCTTTAGCTTTTACGCTAGAAAAATTTCAAATTCATGAGCCTTAGTAAAAGAATGTCTGACATCTCCCCCCCCCTTCCGACCGCTGTGAATAGATTATAATAATTAAATGAAACATACAAATACCACAAATTAACGCATAATAACTAACTACAACAACTATCATAAAAAATACCATATTGTTCTTTAGAGTTATTACTTACCGTTAACATTTTACATATTTATATAAATTATTCTTTAGAATATGAAAAAAAAAAATTTCTAATAAGTTTTCCTCTATAGTGAAATTGTAAATAGCACATAATTGCTATTTAGTAACTAAATTTTGTAATCCGCTTTCATTTCGCAGTAATATTTTAACTCTCCTAATTTAGAGTGAGTAATTTAAAAAAATATTTCAAAGTTAATAATGGACCTATTATAGAAGATTAAAAACATTTTAAAAACACTAAAAAATTTTTAAGTTTCAAAATTGGTTTTCACGTGATTCTCAATAGAAATATTGACTTTATATAGAAATATGTATAATATATTCAAGGGCATGCATATTCACATATTCAAAAGAAACATGGGTAAAATGAATACCGACTCAGAAGTGCCCTTAAAATTCAACCAACTCATTAGTTCATTTTCATTGTAGATCATTTATCAATGTTTTAAATTCAATTCATAGTAATATTAGCTTAGTAAGTTGCACTCGTAAATCGATTGATTCCAAATCCATAGTTAACTTAGTTTTTTTTTTTAATTATTTCAAAGAATTATTTGCAACTGCATACGTTCAAAACTAATTTTTTTAATAAGTAGTATCAGTATAGAACTAAAAGACGAAAATTTAAGCCCCCTAAAAAAATAAATAATTTATTACAGAAGTAATTATTCATTCAGATTATTATTTATAATATTTGTTTAATGAAGTTAATCGATATGACAAGTGAGTCGTTCATACATTACTATTTTGTTCAAACATTATAATTGATGTTCATTATTAACGACGTTAAAATGAAAGTAAATACAATTATATAATTTCATTTTAATTAAGAAAGAAAGTGTTCAAAATTATAAATGAAAAAAGTTTTATAATATTAGCTCTTCCTAAAAAGGTGGACCGGAAAATCTTTTTCCGATTCTCCCCTTTAAATACTACTTTCCACCATTTAAAATGGTGTGAATTAATGTAAGACTTAATTATTAAAATAAAAATAATTGTGTGATTATTTATTTGAAATTTAACAACTGGAAAAAGATAACAGAATTAACTTATCAAAAGTTATAAAGGTTCAGTTTAAGAAATTATGTCAAAAATTCTAAAATAAAGAAATAGTCATATCATAATGATAATATCATTATCTTTTGGTTACATTTAATTACAATATTTTTGAAACTGAAATAATATCTAATAATAAAAACAAATCTTTATATATGATATTGATTATATGTAAATAAAGAGTATATAAAGCGAAGAAAAAAATGTGTACTTTTTTATAGCTGTTTCATACTTTTCATGACTGTTTATATGAGATTTTTTAATAAAAATAAAATTCATGAAATCTACACGTGAGAAACAAAGAAATTACATCGAAAATATAAAAAAAAATATACATATAATTAGATAAAAATATATCTTAAGATTTATTATGAGAAAATTAAGTTAAAATTAAAATTAATATAATTAGTAAGCAAACATATCATGAAGGTAGTATAACTTTTTATGTATATTTATTCCATATTATTTAAATAAGGTTGGAAGGAAATTTTATAATTAAAAACAATTGATAAACCAATTATTAACAAATAATAAAAATGCTTTAACATTATAAATAATATTTTCTCATTTAAATAAAATTTACGGAACTTAATGATTTATTTATTTATAATCTACAAGTGCTGATTTTTTTATTCTAATCAATAAATACCAAACACCAAAAAACACAATTTAAGTGACAGGTAAATTATAAGTACTTACTTCATCTGTATCAGTACCCGAAGCAAGCATTTTTGAAGCCGGCTCAAAACACTACAAATATTCCAAACGTCAAAGACCACACATTAAAACTGGCACCCAAATCATTCTATTAAACACGCCATTTTAATTCTAAAAACAAAAGAACATTTCCAATTCCACAAACAATCGTCTGCTATTTTTAATTCACGTTCGAGTTCTGTTTAACAACATTATTAAACGGTAAAGCTGATGTATGAGCAATGCTGAATGATACCTATCTACGCTTTCCTCCCCATCGTATCGTTTTGTTAGGGTTGCCATAAGCGTATAGTGGTCATTTGGCTTTATTATTTTTCTTTTGGCACAATCTGCGCGTGATGCTCTTAGTTTCGTTTTGAAAATGGTTTCGAAATTGAAGGGAATTGTGCGGGAAAGACGAATAAGTGGGGTGTTAAAAGATTAAATGCAGTGGAGTAGGATTTATATGTTTTTCGAGAGACCTTAGAAAAAGTCGAATAAATATTCAATGGCTTATGTTTATAGAGGGTGCGATTGTGTTATCTTTTTTCCACCATGTTTTATGTCTTATATCGAATAAATATTAAATAGCTTACATTTGTTTTAAGTTATTTTGGTATATCTTTTTCGCTATTGTTCATTATACAATTAGAATTTTAAAGACTACTATCGTCAGCTTTTTTGAATTGTTACTTTTGCATTGTTTCATTGTTTTGTTTTATAAGTTTTTGAATATTTTATGTGCACCACTTTTGAACAAAAATTTTGTATTAATACTTTTCCATTTCGTGAGCGCAAAGTAAATTCAATTATTTTATTTATTTAGTTAGTTTTTTTAATAGATATAACAAAAAAATATTAATGGAAAAAGAGTTGAATTTATATGCACCTGGTGATTTTTCAATGGCAACTTTATCGAATGTTTAAGAGCCTTTGTATTCTCATCTTTATTATTGTTTTAATTTTTTTATAATAAAGCATAAATAAAAGATGCATGGTTTAAATTTGGCGTCATTCTAAATTTTTCAAATAGTTTTTTTTGTGAAATTATACAAATTTTTTTGAAATAGCCTTTTTGTGAAATTTTTTGATTCTTAACGTAAAATAATGATAAATAAATCGAACTAAAAACGTTTTAAAAATAATAAAAGCGACAAAAAAATTATTTGGCCAAAAGAGAAAAAAAAGAAAGAGAATTATAGTTAGCAAAGCTGAAAGCTTTAAATGACACAAAAGAGAATATTCTGTTATTGAAATCAGATGGCAAAAATTCGAAGCATAATATTACTTACTTACCAATATTTAAAATATTAAATGTATATCAAAATGATTATTTTATATTTTAGTTATTTTTTTGTTTAAAATGCATATATTTATAATTGAAATTCTTGTAGAGCAAAATTCTGCGTTTATCTCTTTTAAATTAACATTTACTGCAATTCAAATAAAATAGTTAGAAAGAATAACTTGTGTACAGTCTACGTTTTGTGATTTACCTAAATTTATAATAATTCAAAAAGGACTTAAAAGAAATAGTAACAATTCAGTATATTTTAATGGAATTTCCCAAAAAAAATTTCATGCATATGTAAACAGATTTTAGAATTTAAATGATACTATACACCAGGGCGCTAGCTTGCTAATAGCGACCATTTAGTGGCTTAAAATGTTAACAACATGTGTTAAAATTTTAAAAATAGTTAAAAATTTTTATGAAAATAGTGGAGAGCAAACAATTTAGTCTACTTAAGACCATTAGAATTGAAATTTCATGCCAGCTAAACGCGATTGTAATATCCTATATCATGCTTGTAGCACTCGGAATAAATACAATTTATTTCAAGAATTGGAATCAGCACTATTTATTTATTAGTTCTGCAGTAGGTATGAAATGGTCAACTCAAACTGGTAAAATTTTCATTACTTAAAATAAATTCAAATTTTAAATGCTAAATTCACTTTCCTCAAGCATCATGATATAAAAATGAATTTAAAAAAAATAATAAAATAAAAATAAAAAAACAACTACGTTTAGGCTTAAGAATACAGATTTCTTCTAGGAAACTAGCGTAATATAAATATCATTGTAAGTCCTTGAAGCAAACGATAAATTATAGAAGAAAACTAGCACAGACGATTTAAGTTATGTTTTCAAAATAAAAATGAATGACTTTTCATTTTAAAAAAAATTCGCTTATAAATTGTTCGAACTAAATAAAAAATAAATTCTTTACTACAATGTAAAATATATTAAAGAGAAAATAAAATTACAAGAAACTTTTTTCAATAGTGTTTGATACTTACAAATAAACTATTTCTTTTCCTTAAAAAGATATTCATTGCCTCAGTAAAAGAACACTTATTTTGAAGGTCATAACTTTAACTTATTCCAAACTGTTACAACAAAGCATAGTATGAAAAGGATCTCTTTGATTTTATTAAAATTCGCCGTTTCTTCTTATTCAGTTTCATTGACAAAAAATTCCGATGTGATGTCATTTGATATTCTCGCAACATAGATAAAACTGATTTATTTACTACGTCTTGCATCAACTAACTCGAAGTTCCTAAAAAAATAGTTAACTAGGTCAGATTGAAAACAAACATTTTTTCGCCATCCTTAGTCGATTTTAAACAACCCTCATGATGTAATGATTCGGATGGTTAGAGAAAGGAATGGTAACTGGAAAGTTCGAAAAGGATTTTTTTTTTTCAAAAATATTTTATTTCTATGCATTTTTATTATTTCGCATAGTAAATAATTTTTATGACATCTCTTTTGGTCTATTTTAATTTAATGTTTAAATTAATATATACATGGCATTCACTTAATAAGAGCAGCATAAAAGCCCTTACTTTATATTATTTTTATTATAAATGCATCCTTTATGTTTTTAAAATTCTCAGAAAAAGTTGTATTTTTCTCCATATAATGTATTTTTCACCATATAATATATTTTTCCTCATAATATAATTTTCACCATGTAATATATTTTCTCCTTATAATATATTGAATGAAGCCGACCACCCTGTGTAGGGGCAGGTAACTGGGCTTGCATAAGAAAGATTCTGGGTTCGAATCCCGGGCAACGCATGGATGTTCTTTCATTCTATGTACTATCTGTCCTTACAGTAGGGTAACATTGGCCCATCTAATATGGTTTCCTGAAGGTCTTTTTCCAGGTGGACATAGGAAGAAAAAAAAATATATGTTGAAAAGATTTAAAAACCAAATAGACTATTTTAAAGCTCGTTTAGCCAAGGATAATTACTCGCAAAATAAACAATTATTTAATTTAAAGCGATTTATTACTTTTTCTTAAAAAATAATTGATAATAAAAAAGTTTCCATCAAGCTGAACTACGTAATTTTAATTGTCAAAAGTAGATATTCGATTATTACTTTTTCTTAAAAAATAATAGATAAAAAATAAGTTTCCATCAAGCTGAACTATGTAATTTTAACTGTCAAAAGTAGATATTCGATTATTACTTTTTCTTAAAAAATATTAGATAATAAATAAGTTTCCATCAAGCTAAACTATGTAATTTTAATTGTCAAAAGTAGATATTCGATTATTACTTTTTCTTAAAAAAATAATTGATAATAAATAAGTTTCCATCAACCTGAACTATGTAATTTTAATTGTCAAAAGTAGATATTTGATTATTACTTTTTCTTAAAAAATAATAGATAATAAATAAGTTTCCATCAAGCTGAACTATGTAATTTTAATTGTCAAAAGTAAATATTCGATTATTACTTTTTCTTAAAAAATAATTGATAATAAATAAGTTTCCATCAAGCTAAACTATGTAATTTTAATTGTCAAAAGTAGATATTCGATTGATTAGTTTCCAAAAAATAATAATTCAATACACGAATTTTATGAGTGTTAGATAACTAGCGCATTTTGAATTTATCCTTCGAATAAAATCGCAGTTTATTACCAAATATGTAATGAGAATCCAATTATTCGAAAAATCATTCTTAAATTTTTGTTATAAAATTTGTTGAAAAATTATTTTTTTAAAAATGAAAAAAAAAACTCGATTGAACTATCAGAAAACACAATATTAAATTATGAAAATAATAATAATAATTGAAAATTAAAAAAATACGACTTTTGGAACAAGAAACTGTAAAACTGTTTGAGTAAAACTTTGTCTAAATGAGTACTTGCAACTTCAGAAGTGAAGTAATTAGGCCTAACCATGTGATTTGAACCAGATTTAATTAGATACATGTAATTGACGTCACGAGTGTGATTGCGATTGGCTTCTGAATCTACAAAAATTTATTTCTGCCTCGATTTACCGACATTTACAAATATTCAATTGAAGTTATTGCTTGCTGTAGTTATGAAAGTATACAGTTTTGACATATCTGAGCATAGAAATCTTAATTAAACGCATTTAATTAGTAAAATATCATTAGTCAAAGAAATCTAAATTAAGATTATACAAATAAACTCATTGATTTAAAAAAAAGAAGAAAAAAAAAACAGACCACTCTGCAGATCTAATAATTGGATATTTACGGTCTAGAACTCAGTCTTAATCCTTTAAGGGGGTGATCACAAACAGGTTAATTAATTAGTGCAGCCGATATTTTAAGTTACGAAATCAGATACAAAAACGTGCTTTTTTTGAATAAGCATACCTTTTTTTCAACAGATTCGAATTTCTGACCTTTAAAATATAGGGGGTAGCCGCAATCTGGGAAATATAGCCTGGTCAGGAAAGCGATCCAAAGTTTGAACTCCCTGACTCCTTAACGATCGGTTAATTTTCAAGAAAACGGTCATAAAAATGCCCATTTTTTTGGTTTTTGTATTTGTATAACATATTTGATTAGTACTGAAATCTAGTTTAAAATAAACTAACTATCTACAATTAAAAAATCCTGGCACTGACATTTGCTGTGTAAAATGAGAAATAAAAGGTTTTCCGGGCAAAAAAAATAAATTAGTTTTATTCTTATCGGCGCGTTCCTACAGAACACTCCAGCCCATCAATACCACGGGAGCGAGAAACAGAGGGCGAAGCCTCACCCCGTCATTTTCACGGGAGCGAGAAGGAAGGGGTTAATGATAACTTTCACTTTTTGCGTATTTCGTCAGATTTTGCCTATTTCATAATACACTTTTTAAGGAAATTGAAAAATTATTACACACAATTATGAAATTTGTTTATCCAAAGAAAATTCCTTGGAAAAAATGAAAAATTAATTGTAAGTCAAAACAATTAAATTGTAAGGTATACAATCCCCCCCCCCCAATTTTAAAGCGTGTAAACGAATTGGATAAACGAATTTCATAATTGTATACAAAAAATTTTCAATTCGCTTAAAAAGTTCTCGATATATGGGGAAATACGTAAAAAGTAAAATTAAAATTAAGGGGNAAATACTTGTACTTTTACTCGTTACTTTTTAAAAGTAACGTTGCCATATATGCTACTGAACACTCCAGCCCATCAATACCACGGGAGCGAGAAACAGAGGGCGAAGCCTCACCCCGTCATTTTCACGGGAGCGAGAAGGAAGGGGTTAATGATAACTTTCACTTTTGCGTATTTCGTCAGATTTTGCGTATTTCATTATACACTTTTTAAGGAAATTCAAAAATTATTACACACAATTATGAAATTTGTTTATCCAAGGAAAATTCCTTGGAAAAAATGAAAAATTAATTGTAAGTCAAAACAATAAAATTGTAAGGTATACAATCCCCCCCCCAATTTTAAAGCCTGTAAACGAATTGGATAAACGAATTTCATAATTGTATACAAAAATTTTTCAATTCGCTTAAAAAGTTCTCGATATATGGGGAAATACGTAAAAAGTAAAATTAAAATTAAGGGGTCCAAAGTGTGGGAACCACATTTCCCAGATTGCGGTTATCCCCTACATTTTGGGAGTCAAGAAATCCGAATCCCTTGAAAAAAAGGTATGTTGATTCAGAGAAAGTACGTTTTTGTGTCTGCTTTCGTAACTTAAAATATCATCTGCGCCAATTAATTAGCATATTTGAGGTCACTTCATCGAACCATTAAGAATGAGGACTAGAACGTGAAGATCTGATCATTAGATTAAAAGCTATTCAGGGAAGTCAGTTCTTTTTCTTCCCCCGCACACGGCTGTGTACAAAATATTAAAAAAAAAACAGAACTCGTGAATAAATTTTGACCTACTTAGAATTCTCATATATTAAGATGCGATCTTACTGGTTCGAAGGGCTCAACTTAAATATTCTAATTAAGACAGACAGACGATATTTTAAATTACAAAACCAGACCAAAAGAAGCACTTTCTCTTTGCACTTTCTTTTGAATCGAATCTACCTTTAATTCCAGGTATTTACATTTTTGATTCTAAAAATTTTGGGGAAGAGCCGGGATGTGGAAAATATGGTCCCAAATAGTTAAGGTAGGAAAGAGGTCAAAAGTTTCACTTTTAACTTGCTAAATGGAATATAAAAAAGAGCCATATTGTTAAATTTTCCTTTATCAAGCACTATTTGACCCATTCCTGATAAATTTCGGATTTTGTCATTTAAAATTATGTAGTTAAAAAGGATGTAAAAATTTGCATACCATATTATTCAAAAAAAAAAAAAAAATTGGCAAATACTACAATAAATAAATAGAAAAATTTTATTAACAGTAAGGAACCTAAATTTTTGACCGCTCATCTAGGTAACCTACTAGAACGATAAATTCCAGCTTAAGGTTAGCTCCATAAATTTGAGAATCCATATGTTTATTAAGAAAAAGTATGTTGCGTCTAACTTTGTAACTTAAAACTCCATCTGCATAAACTAATTATTATATTTCACTTTAGTCCACGGAATCTCTTTAAGATTGCATTTCAGTACGTTAAAATCCGGTTATTAAGTTAAAAGTAATTATAGTATACAGTTCTTTTTTCTTTTGATTTAAAGATATTCACAAATAGTTTCAACTCAGGAAGCAAAAATTCAGAAAAAAAAGGATTTGTTATCAAAAGGTACCAAAATTAAATCCTTTCCTTCTAGAATAACAAATGTTTCTTAAAATAGCCTTGAAAGATTATAGTAGACACAAAGCTTTTAAGGAAGTGAACTATTTGACGTAATAATTAGGGTCAATTGAATATTTCAGCTTTATTTTTTCGAGAAAATATCTTTGATAAAACAATTTAAAGTTAAATTATTTTTATTAGCATTTCACAAGAGTAAATATTGAGTTGCAAAAAGTTTATGATTCATAATAATCACCTTTGAAGGTCATAATCAAAATAGAAGTGTAAAGGTCATCAAAACACCCGATGCAAACTATTCAGGGAAACTTCAGCTGCATTTGATAAAATATTTACGTGTGTTTTCATTGTGCATACATAATGATGCGCTTGACCTATTCTTGCCGGGTGTCTATTGGGCAGAAGTTATGCATGAAGGTGAATTTAAAGTAGTGTTAATTAAAAGACCCCTTTATAAAGAACTGGTAAATTTAATGTCACATTCGTCCAGATTTTACTCGGTTTTTTTTGTGTAGGTGGGTGGGTGGAAACTTAAAAATCAAAATCGCATCCACTTGCTGATAAGCCAGAGCAACCAATTATCTGCTCTAGACGGAATGGCTATACAAATTTTAATTCTTCATTAACCTCCACAAATAGAATTTATCGCAACATAATTGCCAAAGGGAATCTATTGAGAATCGAAATTTCGTCGTCTTTCCGATTAGTTAGAATTCAAATCCCAGCTAAGAGCTTTGTGCCTTATGCCAGTTATAAATTTCAATCTTTCTCTGAATGCCAAGTGGTAGTAAATTTATTGCCAATCGTCTATCAAAATTTCAACCATTTTCTGTTGATCTGGTGTGCTGAAATTTATTTCAAATGTAGTTCTGTGCTTAAGGACAATACGATTTACAAATGTTTCCTGATGTTGCAAGTAAAATTTATCTCTCAATTTTGGCCACTTGTCAGCAAAAATAAACTAAGAGGCCCAAAAATAAAAAAATAAAAAATCATTAAATAAAAATTTAAAAAATTTAAGTTTTTATATGAAATGAAGATGAGAAAATAATCCTTTTTTTTGTCATACCTAAAACGAAAAAAAGACGGCACATCACTGTCGTAATAAATACTTTTTATCACCGAAAATATTCTCCGTTTTTTCTGATTGACAGAAAAATTAATTATTTTCTCCGTTCATATTGAAATTGCGAATAAAAATCATTTCAGATTAGATTAATCAAATCTCTGTTCTTTCAAGTAACAACATCTTAATAACAACGTTGATCTTTTTTGTTAATATATTCACAATTGTCAATATTTTTTTTTTATTTCTAAATCTCTTTTTTAAAATACTGGCATTAAAAAAATTTCTGTAACGTTCTTACACTACATATATTACATTCTTGTAATGACTTCAAATATCAAAACCAACCTTCCAATAAGCAATTCGACAAGAATTCATTTCATGCAATGAAAAAAACTAAATATTTGTCTTGAAATTTTTCTAAAAAAAGTACTTGTTGTAAAATAAGTTTTGTCCCTTAAAAGAGTACTATTCTTTAACGAAATAAAAAAAAATTGATGAAATTAAAATTTTTCTTCTTTTTACTAAATGCTATCATTTATTAAAATGAATTTTATAAAAAAACTTTATTTCCTGTAAAAATTATTCGATAAAGGGTTAAAAAATATTATTTTCTTCTAGATAAAAGTATATTCGATAACTTCATATTCCTGTATTTTTGAATCATGTTTAAAATTTAAAACACAATTTCATGAAAGGGGTAATTTAAACACATCAAGAATTTTATTAAAAAAAAGTAAATAAAATTGAAAAAATAAATCCTTACTCGTTTGCTGGGCAAAAAAAAAATATTGTCCCCTGAATCATTAATAGCTCTGCCAATACGGGACATCATTCGATAAAGAGCCAAATGTGGTGTTTACCTACAGCGCGAAGACTCTTTAGTAAACGTCATTGTTGCTAAGGTAACGTATAGTCATGTGATCTAAAGCGCATTCTCTGTTGAGTAAAGCTAATGATCAATATGGGTTTCCCTCGGTTTCCTCATTGGATAAGAGATGCTCAGATGCTGGGGATCAAGCGATCTTCAATAGATTTTTATCTGTGAAAAAGCACATGTTCAGAAGAGTTACACGTTTCATTCCTTGTAACCATTCTTTCTGTTATTTTATTTGGGAAAGGTGTTTAAACTTATTCTTTTAAGTTAAAAAAAATTTAATTACCTGTGATATTGAAATTTATTACTATATGCCCATTTCTTCTTCTTTTTTTAATTTTTGATGAAATGTTAATTGAATAAAATTCTATCTCTCTCGGGTCACCATCACGCAAATTAATTTTAGTCAGTGCATGAAATGCCGGTATTCTCCAGAATATCTATTCGTCTTTAAGGAAAATTTAAAATATGAAAATTAGTATATATTATATTATATTATATTATATTATATTATATTACATTACATTACATTACATTGCANTATATTATTTAAGGTTATGAAAAATTGTTCTATAGAATCACTATATACTTTGCTATATTATATTATATGTTCTATATTAATCATTCTGTAGGTTTCCTACGCATTGTGTGAAATATTAATTGTTTCATAGTTTGCCGATCGATTTTAAGTATTTTATAGACGGCCGTACTTTATATATTGATGGCAATTTGTAAAAACAGCAAAATCTGGAAAACTATTATTAAGTAATATTCCTTTTCTTTAAGGTATTTATTATTGAAATATCTTCTACCATATAGTTTATAAAGTAAACATATTACATAAAGTTTAAAAAAAATTAAATACATTTTTTACATGGTAAAATGGAATAACAAGAAAATAATTTGATTTTTGGCAAACCTAAAACGTAAACATGGGACGCATTATATTCGAAATGTGTGGGTGGAAATTTCGGTGGTAATAGAAATTTAATACAAATGTGATGCCCCTTTTTTTTATCGAGACAAGAACAGTTTTTTTTCGCTTCCCTTTTAGTCCCCTTGAAAAGCATAGTTTTAAAAGTATTCAATTTTTGTGTCTGTTTATTTTCATCGGAAAGTGGTTGAAATTTTGTTTGACGATAAATTGTATTAGAATATAAATACTGTTTCTAACAGTTGGCGATAAATTGTACTGTTTGGTGTTGAATAACCGTTTGGCGAGATTGTATGGCGCCAGCCATCTTTCATCATAATGTAAGCCTTGAACTACTCACTCTTGTTCTTGTTGATTGAACTGTTAAGAGCGTATGGTCGCTCTCTAATGTAAGTTCATGCGTGAACTAATTAATTACATTTGTTAAATAAATAGTATTTGTTAATTATTATATACAGTTCATTACCTTAAATTTTAACTATTGAGCTATCACGGAACCGTACATGTTCAAATGAAAAAATAGTGATAAAATTTGCTTACATAGTCAGGATATGATCGAGACATGTATTGTGATTAGTTCTAGATAAAATTTGAACATTAGCTTGTGGGAAACTTGATAAGCTGCAAATTCACTTAAGCGAAAATATAGCATCATCTAATACTACACTTCCCTCATGTGAAAAGGGTTTTATTTTTTGAAAAACATTACATATTTACCAAAATGAGTTTTAAAATAAACATATTTTCTCTCCAAAAAAATTTTTAACTTATCAAATGTACCAGCTTTTGTTAGGAAATCTGAAATATTGTCATCCGTATTATGCTACACTGTCCTTAAAATTTTATTATTAATCATATCTCTAACAAAATGAAATTTTAAATTTACATGTCTAGTTTTATTTGATGATTTGCCATTATTTAACCAATCAATGGATGATTGACTATCAAAATAAATAACAGTTGGAATGTTAATGAAATTTTTACAATTAATTTCACTTAACATATTTATGACCCATTTTAATTATCTTGCTGCTTCAGAAACAGCAAATAGTTCTGCTTCACATGTTGAGAATCCAACAACTCTTTGTTTTCTACTCATCCACATTAGAGAATTACCTAATATAATTACACTTCCTGTAACAGATTTACCTCCATCGCTATTTCCCCAGCTTGCATCTACACTACTGTTTACAATTCTAAATTCTTTATCATAAAACAAAATTTTATCTTTTGAACTGTTTAAGCATTTAAAACCTTTTTAGCCAAAACGTAATGCCTTTCTCAGAAAGTTTATTAAATTATGATAAGTAACTAGTTACAAAAGAAATATCGGGACGAGTCCTGTTTGCCAAACATATAAGTTCATCGATAATTTCCTGATAATCTGTCTGATTGACTAAATCATCTGTTGGATACAAACATCTATCTTCACCTTTGGTTATAGGAAGATTAGTTTTTTTTTTAAATTTTACTAGATTATATTTGTTAATTAATGATACAATATACTGGGATAAACCATTTCCGTTTTCTTGTTTCGAAACTTCTATACCTAAAAATTTAGAATTTTCAGTAGTTTCATTTAATTCAAATGATTATTCAAGTTTAAAGATTATATTCTCGCATAACTTTGAATTGTTAGAAAATCGCCATTTGAATTGTTAGTTATGAATTGTTAGAAAGTCATCAACGTAAGCGCAAATAGCCAAAAAATCGGTTTAGTCAATTTTAGTTAATACAAAATTACCAGATGCAAGTTGGTTGAGGCCAATATTTTTCAGTTCATTTTTTTAGTTTAAAATTCCAATTTCTACCTTTGTTCTTATCACACACTTCGATATATCCAAAAAAAGTATTGCCAAGTGCAAAATTTTTGCCAAATAAATAAATAAATTAACAATATACCAAAAATAAGTAAATAAATAATAAAAAAGTTTAATAAAATTAAATTTATTACAAGACTTCAGATGTTTACGTTATTTTACTACTGTTATTTTACTTCTGTTATTTTATTACGTATTTTACTTTACGTTATTCATACAGATGATTTGTTGCTTTAAATTATAAAACTCGTAGTTTTGCAATTTTGAGCAGAACAGGGTAATTCTTTGGTAAAACTTTAGGACTAATTCGCTTTCATGAAGGACATCAGAATTTGAACTAGATCACATTTGCTTTACATTAGAAGGGAAAAAAACATTTCACGGTTAGCCCGACAACAAGATTACTCTCACCCATGACAGGATCCCTCTACGTTTGGTGGTAATGCATGTCGGAACCGTTGCCAGTGCAAACCGAGATAGCAACAGAGAGCAGTTACCAATTAATATGGGAATTCACTCTTCTCTCTTCACAAGTCTCGTCTTTGGAAATTGAACGATAAATCACTTATCATATAAGCCATATCTGCTCTAGAATATTTATTATTTAAGTTGTGAAAATAATGGGAAATTGAAAATGTAGTATTTTAAATTTTGATACAATGTAAGCTTACTATTACTATATGCCAATCGAAGGAGTTGCTGAGCAGTTCTGCCATTCCTGCAGTTCACAATTTTTGAGAAAGTAGTGCTTATAATAATGCAAAAAACAAACAGATAAATGAATAAAATTCTGAGTAAAAAATAAAATCTTATTTTGTAAGTTTTTTTTTAAACATTTAATCGACAGGAAGATGAACTTTTCCGACGAGACCAGAGATTACAATCGTAATTTGCATCCAATTTTTAAATAATGATTTTTTTTTTAAATTGATATTTAAATTTTTTTTTTTTACCGATAAGTAGAAAAATTATTTCTGATGGTGTAGAGCACACGCGTTTTTAACTAAAGAATAATTGAGAATAACTCCTTATTACAGCTTCCTGTATAAACTATGGATCAAGTTATCCATATCTCATCTATGTAAAAGCTAGGGCGTATGTCTAATGAACGGCTTTTAAACTTCTACTGAATCTTTCTTGGATCAAATATGGATGTCTTGTGGACGTACACCTGGCGACCATAGGAACCCTCGTGGATGTTTGTGATGACGTTTATGGACATCCACTGAATTATTTTGTGCTATATGGGAAGAATGGTTTGCATTACTTAGCTTTAGATAAATATATATGTAAGCTAAATAAATACTAAATTAATTGGTACTAATGATATATTTATATTATCTAAATTAATTAAAGAAAACTCAATAAAATTTTAGCAGCATTAATTCAATTAGAATTGGCGATCGCAACGTTCTAATATATTAGATATATATGTTTCGTATATATAACATATATGTTTCGCTCTGTATGTATGTTATAGACCGGTTTCATCCCCTCCGCATAGGATCAAAATTGTGATGGCATGTCTTCGGATCATCCTCCGGGATGTTTCCCAGACCATCGCCAATAGCCCATTGTGCAGCTTTAGTGCGACGTAAATTAACAACAACAATAACAACAACAAGACCGGTTTCATGCCTTTGGCCCTTCTTCCTTCCCTCTCCTCCTCTTTTCAGTTATATAGGAATGTACTACGATATTTTCCATTTTCTGAATATTTTTCCTTTTTATTTAATAAAAATATTTTTTAAAATTTCCGTGATGCTTTTCTTTAAAACTATGTTTAATGTAAATTTGAGTTTCATGTAGTTTTCCAGTCTAAAAGATTTTAATCTATATAAAAATCAAGAGAGAAACTAACGTACTTCCGACCTCTGTGACTCTCCACACGCTAATGGGGAAAGAATGCGAAGTGTTGCCATAGGTAGAGAGTTCTGCTTTACGCCACCTGCAGCCCATTTCGATCTTCAATTTACAAGAACTTCGAAAAACTTATTGCTAGGTCCCGCAGGGAACTGATCGTTAAGACGCGGTTCCCACAGCAGATCACCGAAGTCAAGCATCACTGGCTGCTGTCAGTGTGCGGGTGGGAGACCACTTGGATCAGTCTGCGTAAGGACTGAGGGTGTGCGGTATTGGTTCTCGTTAAACTGTACTACCGTAAAGTGCTCAACTTCGCGCGCAGGTCGTCGGGCTACCGAAGCGGGGGTGCCATCACCTCCGCAGAGTATCAAAATTGTGATGACATGTCTTCGGATCATCCTCCGAGATGTTTCTCAGACTATCGCCAGTAGCCCATTGTGCAGCTCTAGTGCGACGTAAATTAACAACAACAACAACTTATTGACAGTTTTTTTTTTAAATAGGTATGAAAATGAAATAAATTTTTTTTAATAATTTACATTCTGACATTTCAGTGATTACGGTGAGCATTTGCAGTCCTTTTTTAGTAAGTATGACTCTTATATTCGGAGATGTGTGACTGGTGAAACATATTTCCCGCGAAACATTCACCAATCAGGCTCTCTTTCGCATATTGGAATCCTCAATTGTTTTGCTTGCAGCAAGAATAGCCCTTTAAATAAATGTAAATTCACTGAATATCTTTGAGCAGCAAGCATGTTGGAAAGTTGTCAGAAAGCTTGCTGCCTCTTTCAATCATATCAATTAATCAATCTACAAATCAAAACAAAACATTCCTCGTGTGCTGGTGCTGTAGAAAATTTGTCTAAGGTAGGTAAAGTTGCAATCTTTTCTGAAATATGTGTGTTTGTAACTATTAGAAGTAATGAAAAAATTAAAAGTTATTATTTTTTTTATCTAGTACTCATTTTTTTAAACATTTATTGAAAGTTGTTGTTGGGATATTTTTTTTAAATATTTTTATTCCCTTTTAAGATTAATTAAAGTATATGACAATCATTGATTATGTTGGTCCTATTTACATGTAATTAAATTTTAGGATGACAGAAATGGACGTTGATGACCGTTTCATTTTGGTTCAGTTTAAAAATGAAGCCGGTGAAATTACTGGTACACCACTTGATCTTCCACTTAGTACCGATGTCAAGAAACTCTCTTTAATTTGTAATTCTCTCCTTCAGAAGGTATGTGGCATAATTTGTTTATTATCAGTGCAGGTAAAATTATTTCTTTACAGTTCTTTATTGAATTATGAGAACACGTCAAAAATTTTGACACATTTGTGTACTAATTTCAGTATATATTATTTCATTATTATAGTATCTATTGATATCAGTATTTTTTATTATTAAGACTGAGTTGCATATCTGACTTATTTTGTAGGGAAGAATTTCGTATAGTGGTCTGTGGCAGAATTATTGCCAAGTCTTGGTAACTTCTGCGCAATGGCCCGCGAGAATTTAAAAAAAAAAATCACAGAAGGGGATCAACTCAAAGAGTGTAACTCGTGACCACCCGTAAGCAGGGGATATTTCCGTATTGTGATCTGTCGCACCAACTATAATCGCCACGGTGCCAAATAGCAACTTGCAATTTTTTAAAGAAATAACATGTGGATGTGTGCCCAAGGGTGGCTACGAGTAATACCTTTCGAGTTGGTCCCTTTCTGTAATTTTTTTTTTTTAGTTTCTCGCGGGCCACTGCCTGGAAGTTCCCAAGATTGGCGTTTATTCTGCCACAGATCACAATATGGACATCTCCCCCCCTTTAACNATCTCCCCCCCCCCAAGCAAACCTCTACGTGTTTAAAATTAATTTTCTACGTGTTTAAAATTAATCTACAAGTTTAAATTTAATTTCTCGATTGTAGTTGGCATGACGGATAACAATACAGTAATATCTCCATTTTTTGGATTCCCTTTGTATGTTCTACTAGAACCAAGTAGTGTTAATAATATTTTGAAATATAATAAGCACTTTTCTACTTTTTAATAAACAAGAGTTAAGATTATACTGTATAAAAATGAGGCTAACACAACGAGAAATGGGGTGTTTAAATGATGGCATAAATGGACACTTGATTATTGTGGTTAATGAAGCAGTTAGGAGGAGGAAAACAGAGATCAATTGTGTAAGGATGCAAAAGAGCTACGCAAAAAATATAAAAGCTGTATACGATTTGATGTAATGCTCCCATTAAAATTGCACACATTAAAATTAAAGTTTAATGACCAGATTCATGAGTTCAAATTAAATATTACTCAATGTTCATTTTAAAGTAATTAGATATTTTTTTTCAAAACTTTAATTAACATACAATAGTTAATTTTTTACTGAAATTATATACAGTCATTAATTTTCTACTAAAACTAAAATTAGAACATTTTATATTTTTGAACTATTTAGTTCTAAGAATTTTACTTAATCATATACAGATAATAAATAAAATGTATACTTACTTTCCCAAAAAGTGAATTTTTAGCTATATTGAAATGAAATAATAAATTAATTTTCTTAATTTTGCCTTATTAAATTCATGTTTGATGGAAATTGTAATGTTGAAATTAAGGTATTATAATAGATATAAAAGATAAAAATGATAAAATTTGACATGTTGTTTTCTATGAATTTCAAAATATTAATGTATTTTTAAAAATGTATGTTTGTGTTCAAATTAAATTATGTTATAATTTCAGTGTTAGGAACTCAATTCAAGTTAATTGTTTTATTTATATAGTTTCTAAAGCAAACTTCCCCACTTTATGTTTCAGTTTTGTAATGAAAGCTTTTTTTCATTTTTCCCTGCTTTCTTTCATTATATGTTTTAATTCCTACTGAAGATGCAAAATGTTGATGTATATGCTTTAAAGTGATTTTTGCTCTTATGTTATTTTAGCTTCTTAATCATACTACTTTTTGAAGAATAAAAATTGTAATTAGTTTTTAAATACAATCAACATTTTTTAAAGACATTAATAATCTACTTTTATCTTTTAGGAAGAGTCTTCTCCATTTTTGTTTTTTATAAATGATGTCCAAATTAAAGATTCCCTGCAAAGTTGTCATGATAACAAAGTATTTGAAACTGAGAAGACTTTAGAAATTACTTATGCTGAACAGTCTGTGTTTAAAGTTCGTCCAGTGACACGCTGTACTAGTTCAATACCAGGGCATGCTGAAGCTGTTATCTCTGCATCATTTAGTCCTGATGGCAGGTAGAATGCATCATAAACTTATGAATATATTATCACTTCAAATTTTTAAGTTGTTATAACATTTATAAACTGACATTTATTACAGTGAAAAACTCATATTTAAGTAATGGCTCCTGAAACTGCTTTTCTTATTAAATCTTCTAATCATAAAATTAAAAAAAAAAAATATTTATGATATATGATTTGTTTTGAATCTAATTTTCAACAGCCGAAAATCTTTTTTTTTCATTATATTTAGTTTTTGTTAAAATAACTTTCTCTAAATTTTTGCTAGTTGATGAGATTTTAGCGAGTTGATATATAATTGTTATTAAAGCAGTTAAAAGTTCATTGTATTTAAAATCACTGACCTAATTAAAATAAAAATAAATAAGTTGGACTTTATTAGTTTTGTTTCCTTATCCTCTATAACCTCAAGATTAACTTGTAATATTAAAACTGAATGGCAGTGCTATTGCAAAACTTCATAATAAAACTCAGTGATGATTTCTCAGCATTTTTAATGGTGTTTTTTACTATGTATCCACCTTTTATTATGTTTGTTAATTTTTTTAAAAACTCAGTTGGTTGTTTTTTACGAAATAATTTATTTTCTTTCTTAATATTTGAATGCTCATAATATTTGTTTATTTTAGATATTTAGCTAGTGGATCGGGAGATACAACAGTTAGACTATGGGATGTGAATACAGAAACTCCACAATACACTTGTAAAGGTGAATAAAGTTTTTAGTTATGTATACTTTCAAATGACGGGAAAAATATATATATACATCAACTAGCATTCTAAAATATATTATTACTTCTAAGCGTATATGTATAATATTCACATGGGGTTCGTAAAAAGCTTGAAATTATCATGGAAAATTTTATAATATTACTCATATATTTAAAAAAAAAAAAAAAGGAATCAAAGTTGTATCCTCGAAAATGTAATGGACAACAAGAAATTTTATAAAAATATTTATTAAATACTTCCGAGTTACTTATTTTAATTACATGCAAAGAAAACCGAGTATAAAGTCAATAATTAGTTTTATATTGTTGAAAAACTTCTAAATTTTAAGAAATAAGTGCTGCAATGTGTAATAATCAATGCTGAGTTTTAAAAAAATTAGTCATTTTTGAGCAAATTTTGTTAAGTTGATAATAGGGTTGAAGTTAATTCTTCTAGTCAATATTCATTATTCAATAGTCAATATTCATTAAATTTCTTACAGAAAGTTTTGAAAGTGAGAATTTGTTTTAATGATTTTTGAGAAAATTTTTTCAAAATTGCTTGATGATAGAGTTGAAATTATTTTCAATAGTCATTAAATTTCTTTCAGAAATTTTGATATTGAGAATTCGTGTTTGCGGAAAGTTTTTCATTTTATTGAAATCTGCTTTCGCATGTTTTTTACTTTGATTTTATTGCTCATCAAGCGTAGAGCTTAAGAAAATTTAGCCCCTGATCCACAGATTTGTAACTATACCTTGTTTTGATATGATTAATTATGAAAATATGATTAATACTGTAAATGAAAAATTACAATACAAAGAAAGTGTAATGTTTGAAAGTGTAATTTGATGATATATGCTATATTTTGACAATAAAATTGATGAAAACAGAACTGAAAATCAGAAAACCAAAATAACATACCATTCTTTTACATCAATTGCTGGTTCAGGTGGCTCCTGATAGTTATTTTATGGTAGTCTGAGTCAAATTTTAGTGATCTCGAACCAACACATTACTGTTGATTTTGAGTTTTGTTCATTTTTATTAAATCCAGTACCGTCACTTTAAATACTAATCTTTAGAGCGTTTTTAAGAAAACAAAATATTAAAATAACTAAAGTGAGTTAAAGATTAAGCCTGTTGTCGGAAAGTAATGAAATATTCCCATTATAATGTATTTACAATCATTGCACTTATTACAATCAAGTGTTGCAATTTATTTACAGCTCACAAGCATTGGGTTTTGTGTATAGCTTGGTCACCCGATGGCATGAAATTGGCTTCTGGATGTAAAAATTGCCAGGTAAGTAAAATAGTATTTTTTAAAAGGGAAATTCGCTTGTTTAAGGTATTTCATTATAAACTTTTGAGATAAATAAATTTATTTATTATTTTCTGCAACAAAATTTATTTATTAGTATTTAGAGAGTTTTCCTATTTTCAATTAAGCACTTCTATCATTAGTGAGAATACTATCTGTATATTAATGTTTCATATTTATTGGAACTCATATTATATAGATATTCTAATTAAATTTGTATGCATTTAGATGTCCAATATTACTAAAAAATATCAATATCATTATTCAGAAATAAGATAATCATTGCCATTTCTTTCATTATCAATTCCTTTTTGATTATTTTCACACAATAAATGATTGTTAATTTAAGATGATTAATATTTTAAGCAATTTTGTTACCAAGTTACCAACTTTTATCTAATTTTTTTAAAAAAAATAACATGACATTAATTTAATTTCCATACCTCAGAATTCATAAATCTTATTTTCAGGTCTGTATTTGGGATCCTAAAACTGGTAAACAAATGGGCAGAACATTAATGGGACATAAAGGCTGGATATCTCATATTTCTTGGGAACCTCTTCATAGGCAAGACAATTTTCTTTACTCTCTGTAATGTAATTTTAATTACATGTAATTAGATTGCTTTATTTAAATTATTAATTAAATAATTCTATATTGAAATAGTTCAGAGAACTATTAAATAGTGAAATAGTTCTATTTTATGCTTAGCAGTACAATTTGTGAGTATTTGTAATCTTTTTGTTATTTACAATTGATTCAATCAATGAATTTAAGCCATTGGTGGACCCCCAAAACTCTGATTTGTAAACATGTTAGCTAATTTCTAATTTTTGTCATTCACATTACCTAGGTATTGAAAATTCAATAATATTATCAATATTATATGTGCAAATAAAGTAAAAGATTTGAAACTCATTGATGTATACTGTCTTGTTATTCAAAATTGTATTTTAAATGTTCAATTTATGCACCGTGTTGTAGTAAGACCTGATTCTTACTTGATTTATTCCTATTATATCAAAATATTTTAATTCAAGTTTTTATTTTTAATTAAAAGAAATATATATATATTGTATTGAGGGAAAAATAATATTTTTAATGACTCTAGTTTTAAATTATGAGCAATAATCTTCATATTTGCTTATAACTATGTGAATTTTTTATAATTAACTTTTGTTTAAGACCAAGCTAAAGATTATCCTGTTTACATGTATATTTTGTAATACATGTGTTTTTGGATGCGAGTATATCCTTAAAATTGTTATAGTTTCTTTATTTACTTTGTGGAAAGCAGAACATCAAAACATAGTTTTTTTTTTAATGTTTTGAAATCAATTTTCAGTGTGGGCCTCTTTTCTCTGGAAATCTGGGAAAACTACAATGTGAAAATTCTTGGAGTATTATCCATATAATGATGACACGCCACTTTAACATGCATTCCAATAATTTACTAGGCATTAAAATTCAATGAATCATCCCAAAAATAAAATGAAGAGTTTTTCTGTGTGTGCATCTCTCTATAACGCCAGAACTGTTTGCACTAGCTAGCGACCTGAAATTTGGACAGTAGTGAAAGGGCAGGGTGCGTAGCATTTTTAAAAAGTGCTTATGTTCGATTTTCGTTTTTTAAAAGCCCTTAAAGGTGCTTTTTTCATTGCATGTTTTTAAAAAGTGCTTAATTTCATTTTTTTCAAAATAAGATATTTTCTTTACTGTGTTGATTTTCGCTTCGAATTATGCAAAAAGAAGCAGTTCGCATTGTTCTATTCAACGTTTTCATAATTAATTCAGCCCTAATCTATTTCGGCTTATTGTCACTCTGTAGCGTATGAAAACGCTATTCGTTTTACGTGATTCAAAATTTCATGATTTTTGACAATTGCCAAAAATGCCAATTTTATCAAAAACAATTATTTTTGACATGACAGTTAAAACAAGATAAAACCGTCAATTGTCAAAAACTTTTCAACCTTGCCTAATTATGATATATTTTAAATATTTTTTGAGTGCTTGAAAAGGGCTTAAAAGGTGCTTATTTTTTGTTGAATAATTTGGCTATGCACCCTGAAGGGGCAATTCATGAGAGATGTGAAGAAAAATGAGTTTTTCATTTGTTTTAAACTAGCCATTGGTAAAAGATTAAACTGCTGACAATTTTTTCCCCTTTGTATATTGTAAAGATTGCAAACTCTTTATGAAATCAAAAAAATTTAGTAAATAAGGACTTTTGTTTTTTATAGTCCACATTTAGGTGAAATAAGAATAACAATTTTAATTATACTAAGAATTTCAATAGCTATGTTCAAAGTAACTAACTTGAATGTTTAATTTTTATATGATATTAATTTTAAATTATTAGGTTAGGAATGATTGTGAAGCTAAAATATTTCAAGTTTTTAAATTTTCTGTTTTTAGAAATGCAGCATGTCGACGTCTAGCAAGTGCTTCTAAGGATTGTACTGTAAGAATATGGGACATAATCACGGGTCAAACGTTACACACACTGTGCTCACATACAGCTCAAGTAACATGTGTGAGATGGGGAGGATCTGGATTAATTTATACTTCTTCTCAAGATCGTTCTATAAAAGTTTTTAGGGCTGATGATGTAAGAATATTCATTATATTATGTACAGTTGTGTGTCTTAAAATTATTGTGCCTCCTTAGAGTTAATATTTAGATTAATTACTTACATTTAGTCTTTAATTTAACAGTCTAATTTTAGTCAAGTTTATATAGATATTATCAGATCCATAATATGATTGATAAAAAATTTTATTATTATAAAATTGTTTCTTTATTTTACTGGACAAAAATCTTTTCTCATGAAAAATTTCTTTTTATACTTTAACTATAACTCCTTACCTCTATAATTCATTATGATACTGATTTTCTTGAAATATATTGTAACTGTAATGAAATTTTGAAAAAAAGCATATCTGAAATTTTTTGTGTGTGATGCTCTGAATTTTCAATTAACATATAATTTTTCAGAATCTTTATTAGGCCTAAGAAAAAGTTACATTTTATTCAATATTTACTTCCTGATTTTAAAAGGTTTATTTAAATAAATATATTTTCTAAAAGTATTTTAAGTCAGTTTTTGCTAAAAGTATGCACAGGATGCAACGGGGAAGCTGCAAAAAGTTACATTTTCAAATTGTTCTAGGGAGTACTTTTGGTGAACAACATCAGAATTTCCTTGTTGACAGTGAAATGTTATTGTATATTGTATTTTTATCTAGTGGAAATTCAACAAATATATCTGGAAAATGGTAAGGAACAGTTAGGTGTAAAAAATGTTGGGAAAAGTGAGGCTTTAGAATCTGCATATTGCTATATGGTCTGAGCACTTCAACTACATTAAGGTTGTTATGCCTCTGGAAATTGAAAATATATCACAAAAGAATTGAATATATGTTGCATACGCCATGCAGCGCCACCTGTAGTTGAGCAGACTCCCTCTACATTCACTCACTGAACGGCTACGGGGAACGACCTCATTAAGATGTTCCAGCTCTAATTATTTTCTATTGTCATTTAAGTGTTTTTTGTCATAATAAAAGCTTTAAAACGCAACCCTTGACTGCTTTGAAGCTTCATCGGCACTCCCCGTCCGTAACATGGGGGCTCGGCCAAACCTGCTCAATTAAGCTAAAGTCAACAGCAGCATAAAAAGAAACAAGAATCCTCCTACAGCTACACCGGCAAAACGAAACTGCCGCCATTGATCATCAACAGCAAAAAACCGCCGTTCCTGCAAATCAACACTGTTGAAAAAATATTTGGAATCATCACGCAAAGGATAAAATTAACGGATTTAGTTTCAATTTCAAGAAATGCAGGTAGGAGCAACTTTATTATTAAACATGTATAAAAATACGAGAAAAGAAGATCTACTACAGATCGCATTTGAATTAGGAATAACTGTACCGGAAAACGCTACGTTAATTACTCTAAAACGCTTAATTGAATCAAGTGATGTATTCAAAGAGAACGTAGATTTCGTTAAAAATCTAGTTGCATCAACCGTCGAAGAACGAAAAGCCCGCGAAGATAACGAAAGTGCTAAGATAGAATTAGAAAAAATTCAACTCGCACAGCTAGAACGCCAAATCGAATTAACAAACCTTCGAAACACTCTTAGTGCCAACCTGAACTCATCTAGAAATTCAGACGTAAGTGAAGATGGTCCCGATATCGAAAGTATTATTAGAAGCGTCCGAACACTTAGCATGCCTGTGTCGACAAGACCAGAGAACTACAGTTTATTTTTTCAATCTCTTGAACGTTCGTTTACCACAAAAAGAGTACAGGATGAAATAAAATCTGAAATATTGATAAATATTTTAGGCGAAAAGGCAAATCACGTTTTATTACACATTTCAGAAAATGATCTCCGAGATTATGAAAAAGTCAAAAATGCCGTTTTGAAACAATTTCAGCCAACACCACACGAATGTTTAATGAATTTTCGAAAATCTCAACGCCTGCCTGATGAATCGCACACACAGTTTGCTTCACGATTAACAACATCCTTCGAGTATTATTGCGAAATACGCAAAGCAACTGACTTTAAAACATTATCCCAGTTAATTATCGCCGATAAACTCTATTCAATATTAGATTATGAAACTCAATCGCATATTGCCATAATTCAAGGTGAAGAATGGTTAAAACCTCCAGAACTTGCTCAAAAATGTGATATTTTCTTTACGTCAAAACGAAAGTCGCTAAGTGAAACAAAATATAATGAACAATCCTTTAACCACGGACAAAATTTCAGAAGAAATCAGCAGAGTCCAAAACACTACCGTCAACAACCGTTCGACAACAAGCAAAAAAATAACTCATTTCAAAGCTTTAATCGTAATTCATATGAGAGAAATTCTACAGAATACCAATCACGAAATAATCCGCGCGAAAACTTTCCCAGAAACGAAACTAATTCGAATCGTAGATTTAACTCAAATCGAGACCCTGTTTGCAAAGTCGAAGCTAAAATATTTAATGAATCTAAGCATGAATTACAATACGAAAAAATTTTCGTTAATGATAAACTAGTCATTCAATCGTTAGTTGATTCCGGAGCCAATATTATTTGCGTACGGGAACACTTAATTCCCCCCAAAACAAAAAGTGTCGGAACTGTTCAATTAACTTGTGCTTTCGGAAATGAAGTACAAGCTGAACTTTCAAAAGTAAAATTATCGCTTCCAAGTTTTCGTAAAAACCCTATAACAGTAACGGCAGCCGTTTGTAAAAATCTTTATTGTGATTTAATAATTCCACCAAATATTTTGGATGATTTAAATGAAGCAAAAAAAGAATATGATCGAATTTCAAAAGAAAATATGATTTCTCCTTATTCTAAAACTAAATTTCCTTTGCATAAAAACGAACAACAAAATACTTCTAAATTAAGCTCAATGTCTAAAAAAGAAAATCAAATTACTTCTTTCATTTCAGAAAACGATAATTTTTCTCCTCCACTTTCTAAAACTAGATCTGACAAGGATGTAATACAGTCGCGTAAGTTAGACGAAGGTCAGTCATTCTTTGAGATTGAGAATAATAATGAACCACTCCCTTTTCAAACTGAAACCGAAAATTTGTTATGCGAATGCAAAAGTACTTCTACTCAAAATTTATTTGAAAAACAAATAAATGAATTTGATTCAATGACGTATGCGCGTAATAGGAAAGCGGAAACTGCCAAATCACGTGATCAGAGTGCTCGTTCCGATGTAAATAAATAAACCGAAACCGATATATTTTCGTCAGCCGAAACAGAAACAAACTATTTTAATTCTTCAAATCCGGAAAATAAAGAGATTAAAAATGCGTTTATTGAAAATACGGATTATCGTTTATCTAATATAAATATAGTTAACGCCGATGTTGATTTATCTCATTTAAAATCCGATACGCGTGCCGAAATTGAACAACTTATTAAATCTTATAGACCAAATAAAATTAAGAACACTAATTATGAAATGCAAATTTTTCTTCAAGATGAAATGCCAGTTCATCAACGTCCGCGCCGCCTATCTATTTTCGAGAAATTAGAAGTTAATAAGCAAATTAAAGAAATGTTAAACAAAGGTATAATTAGAGAAAGCACTTCAGATTATTCTGCTNGTGCAAGAACTTTTACACAGACTCTCAAATTTTTTTAAAAATTTATTATTTTCATTTTGAATTTTATTACATAAATCAAATATTAATTGAACATATTTAACTGAATATTAATAACAAATTTCTATTTTAATCATCGAAATATTCATATTGATCATATTTTTCAGAAGTGAGATAAAAATTTTTTGTAGATTTATATATTTGAAAATATCTTTTTATTACTTATTTTCTGCTAGTTTTATAGATTGAAGAGAAATTCATTTGCTTAATAATTTTGAAAAGTGCATTTTTACTTTATCAACTATATATTATATTAAAATTGAATATATTTAGAATTAGTTTAGATTTAAATTTTCATTAATTTACTGTTTTATATTTCAATTCAATTGTCAAAATATTTCTGTCGTCAATATTTTCTTTTTATTGTGATGTTTAATATTAACCTTTAAAGCAATTAATCGGAGACCGACTAAGTCAGGATGACAGAGTGTTGCATACGCCATGCAGCGCCACCTGTAGTTGAGCAGACTCCCTCTACATTCACTCACTGAACGGCTACGGGGAGCGACCTCATTAAGATGTTCCAGCTCTAATTATTTTCTATTGTCATTTAAGTGTTTTTTGTCATAATAAAAGCTTTAAAACGCAACCCTTGACTGCTTTGAAGCTTCATCGACACTCCCCGTCCGTAACATATATTATCTGCAAAACCAGGAAAAAATATTAAGAATTATAAAAGCAAAAATGTATTAAAATTTTTTTCTTTCTTTAAAAAAATGAAACCCATTGTAATAAAAAATTCTCCATTGAAATGTTTATTTTTTATAATTTTTTTACTTGAATAAAAAATTCGAATAAGCATTACAGCTAAATTAATTTTTGTAACCAGTTTTAAGCTTTTTTTTTCTTTCCATTTTCTCAATTTTATCTATTCAGAGTATTTTTTTTTTTTAATTTAAAGAGTATATAAAAGCTATTTAAAATGAAATAAATATTTATATAAATGTTTATTCAAAATTATGATTTAAGAATATAACAAACAAATTAATAACATTTTTCCATCTAATGGCAATCATAAGCGGAAAAGATTGCGGTCAATTTAAATTAATAGCTATTAGTACTATGAAGTTTTTAATTTTATTTTATTGTTATTTAAAATCCCTTGAATACCCTGTGTCTTAAATATTTTAAGGTTATTTGAAGTAGCATGAAATTAATATTATTTTGTAAAATTTTCAGGGCTCTTTTCATTTTTATGTTGGTAGCTGTATAAGCATGTTCTCTCTGTACTATAATTTTCCTGCATCACTAATTGATTCAAAGCGGACTTTATTGTTTTCACCCGTTAAAATCATTTGGTGTAGGAGCTCAAAGAATGTTATGTTTAATATGGTGCTATATAAATAAAGGTTCTATATTTCTCTAGTTGGTTATTACATATAAATAATTGCGTCTGTTTATATTTTAGGGTGTTTTGTGCCGTACCCTTGAAGGCCATGGCCATTGGGTTAACATAATAGCTTTAAACACTGACTATGTTATGAGAACTGGACCTTATGATCCAAGTAAAGCAGATATTGTTTATAGAGAAATTACTGAAACATGTAAGTTTATCATTTTTATAAAAATATCTTTTAATTTTATTGCAATATTAAATTTTTATACCCTATTTTTTTATTCCTTTCTTTTTATAGCAGAAACTTTATCAAAGCTTGCTAATGAGAGGTACAAGAATGTTACTGTAAGTATTTATTTAACAGTCTCTCAATTTTCATAAGAATTATTACTTAGATGTGTTTTTTAGGATTTTCCCTTTGTATCATTATGCAACTTTTTAAATTTAACTATTTTCTTTTAAATTCATAATTGTAAAGTTTTAAGAATGTTTTTTCTTCTTTTTTTTAAAACAAACAAAAATATTTAGTGTTATTTTAACTTTTATCTATTATTAAGGTGTAGAGCAATGGGGCCATCTATGAAAAGTTAGGTAATTCAATCATCAGTTGGGGGAAATTATAAAAGCACTCCCCCAGTTCTTCTATTACAGCACAAAAGTGGAAAAAAAATCCTGAAGCTCATTATCTTCGTCAAGTTTTCCCTGTCTGGTATCTCAATTTCACTACATTAACAGTAATGTGCACAGACTTCGGGTTAACAGTACTCCTTGCATGCCCCTTAAGAGGGCAGGTCAAAGTTAAGCTCAGCTTTTCACAAGATTGAAAAGATTGGTTGATGTTCATGAGATTTAAAATTACACTTCACCACTTGATTAAAGAACCAAAAGTGATTCAAATGTATTTAAGAATCAGAGTTCAGAGATCGTGATTTAACAAAATCCAATATTTTTATTGTTATCCTTGCTATTTTAAAAGTAAACATCACGATTAGTATTTCTGCAATTTATAAGTGAAAAAAAATTCATTGTGATTTACGTTATTTAAAAATTACATATCACAATTTGTATTTATGTTATTTAAAAACAAAACTAAACGTTTCGCATTCACGTAATTTAAAATTGCACATCTCGTTTCATATTTATGCAACTTAAAATGCACACATTTCGATTTATAATCATGCTCTTTATAAATTACACATTATAATTAGCTTTAATGCGATTTTAAAAAATCGCACTTGGCTATTCAGATTATTTTGATTTGAAAATTATTCATTGTGATTTGTATTCATGCAATTGCACATCATTTAATTTAAAGACTAAACGTCATGATGCAAATTATTGATTCAAAAATCACTCATCGCGATGTGATTAAAATCTAATATCTCGATTCTCATTCTTGCTATTTTGAAATTGGACATCATGTTATGTATTTCGGTGAATTAAAAATTACATATCATGATTAGTATTCATTCGATTTTAAAGCCAAACATCGCAATTCACTTGATTTATTTCAAAGAGTTGGTAATAATTTATTCTATAAATAAAAACCTAATAAGAGTTTTGTAACTGTCTGTATCTAAAAGGAATGTATTAATTTCATTTCATTAATGAGCATTTTAATTGCAATTTTCTAAACTCAGAAACTGACTACATTCACAGAATATGTAAGACTTTTGATGCCTACATAGACTTTTTTTTCCTACTAAAATTTCAGATGTGCTTTCAAAAAGCCACAATTACTTCTAAAATAAATGGATTGTTCATAGTTTTTTAATAAAATATCTTCACCTTCTTAAGATTTCTCTTTCTAGTTTTTTATACTGCTTGTAAAAGCAATTTTTACATCATGTGTATATTCATATATTGTGCAGGTTTAGTCAGGAAAAGATAGTCCACTGGCCAGGAATTTTGAGATAAAGAATCACTAGGCACCCTTGTTATTCTTTTTATAGAGACATGAGAAATGACTTATGAAATTGATTTTTTTTTTTCAGTTATAATTTTTAAAAATATTCTAACTGCTTCTATATTTAATCTATTTCCAAAGCTCAACTTTCAAACACACTTTGAAATAAAATATATTTAAAGTAATATGTTCAAAGAATTTGAATGAAGCATAAAATATGTAATGAATATGAATCTACATCTTTAATACAAAGTTTCTTTTTAATTTTTTAAAGGTTGGGAAAGAGAAAAAGAAAACGTTTTTCTTTATTTAAAATTAAAATATATTTAGTTTGTAAAAATATTCACCATTTTTTTAATCTGTTCTAAAATGATAACAGTCGAAAGATTGATCTTTGATATTTTCTTGAAAATCTTTTGTCATATTCTGTTCTATATTTTCTTTAATTACATGTGCTTTTTATTTATTATTTTAGAAAGACCAACCAGAACTTTTAGTTTCTGGTTCAGATGACTTTACATTATATTTATGGAAGCCTGAAACAGACAAGAAACCTCTTGCGAGAATGACAGGGCATAAAAACTTAATAAATGATGTCAAATTTTCTCCAGATATGAGGTTGATAGCAAGTGCCTCATTTGACAAATCTATCAAAATATGGAATAAAACAGGAAAGTAAGATTTTTGTATGTTTATTTTATTATTATTTTTTTTTGTTATGGCTTCAGTGGTTTCATTTATGAACCGTAGCATGTCAATGCCGAAAATTATAGAGGAGTTTCGAAGGTAAGTCTGCAGCATGGGGTGCGAGTAGGGAAATAATGGACCATGATATTTATGGAGGTAAAATTATAATCAAACTTTGGATATACTTAAAAACATTTTTATTTCCTCTTTTATTTAAATTTAAAGGAGAAAATTACAATGTTGCTTTTCCTTGATCCAGATGTTTTTTCAGTCCAAATTAAAATCCTTATTGATTGCTCAAGTATAATTCTTTGTTTTGTCTATAAATAAATAGAATAATTATGAATGTGAATATTCATAATTATTATTTTCAGAAGAGGAGAATTCATATTTTAAATAGGGACCCGCTTTTTTTTAAAAAGGTGCCCGGAAATATGAAAAGGTGCCTGAAATATCCTTGGTTGTCAGTTCACTGCCTTAACTACTGCTTAGCGGAATCATTGCTCTTGATTTCAAATGTCTATCTAAGCTCTAAAATATTTTCCAATTTACTCCCATTTTTTTTAAAAATTTCTATTTTTTAAGGTAACCATACATGTAATACTGATACAATCATCAAATTTTTGACGAATTTCTAATTTTATTTTCTACCTTTTCAGGTTCCTTGCTACTCTGCATGGTCATGTTCAATATGTATATCAAATTGCTTGGTCTGCAGACAGTAGACTGCTTGTAAGTTCTAGTGCTGATTCTACTTTGAAATTGTGGGATATGAAGACGTACAAAATTATGATTGATTTACCTGGGCATGCTGATGATGGGACGTTACACTGTATATATGTTTGGAAACCATTATATTTATTTAATCATAAAGAAAAAGTAATTATTTTCTAAATGTGGAGAAAACTTTATATAATTACTTTATATACTCATAGATGTACTTGATTTATTTGGTAGTATACTAATTTATATAGTGTTTAAACATTTTAAACAAGATGCATTGCAGTGAGAAAAATAATGATTTTTACTATTTAATATGATAACAGGGGGCGTGGCGTTTTTAAAAAGTGCTTAGTTTCAATTTTCGTTTTTTAAAAGCCCTTGTAGGTGCTTCTTTCATTGGGTGTTTTTAAAAAGTGCTTAATTTTTCCTTTTTTTAAAATGAGATATTTCCTTTGCCATGTTGATTTCCACTATGAATTATGCAGAAAGACACTGTTCACATTGTTAAATTAACCATTTTCATACTTAATTCAACCCCAATCTATTTCGACGCATCGTCAGTCCGTAGTGTATGAAAATGCCATTTGATTTACATGATTCGGAAGTTTTGACATGACGGTTAAAACCAGATAAAGTCTTTTTTTAATAATTTAGCTATGCACTCTGGATAAAGTTAATTAATACATAATAACTTCGCAGAAATTTCAACGACTCTAAAACCTGAAGCTGTCAAAAAATTAAATTTTTGAAGAAAAAAAACTCATCACATTTTAAACTGGGAAAATACTGCTAACTACACAAATAAATAACTTTTCATCTTGTAACTTACTGTAACAATAAGTAAGCAGCGAGATTCAAGGTAAATAAATCTCATAGTTTTACAATTATATTTCTTGTAAAAATTCTACCTCAACATAGTTGAATTTTCCTAGATTTATTCAAATCAGATTATATATTTGTTCAAAATACTTTTGAATGTAACCATATATGCAGTTCAACAATATAATTTAATAAGATGGTAATACAATACAGAGCCTTTATCAGGAATCCAGAAAAAAATTGGCTCGCATTTTTGAACTAGAACAATTATGGAAATTTCAGTTATATATGAAGTTAAGTAGAGGGAAAGGTATGGGGCTTTGATTTCCGAGGGGGAAATGCATTACATATGCTAAAAAAATACATGGCTATGTTTTAATATTTAAACTAAACTAAACTCAGTGGCGCGACAGCCCATAGAGGGCCAAGGCCTACTGTGCCCATCTCAGTTTTCTTGGGCTCTCGGGTGCAGGAGCAGACGTTCCAGGTAGGTGGTCAGCCGAACGCGGAACCCCTAGTGTTTAGCTCCCAAGCATGCTTGCTACTCATTTATCGACCCACTGAAGGGATGTAAGGCTGTTAATATTTAAACACAAAGTAAAAAAAGTGAAGTGGAAATACAATTTTTTAATTGAAATATGAGAACAGCTAAAATATGGCAATTTTTAATCAATAATTAAGTAGAAATATACTTAATTTTGCAGTACATAAATTTTTATCTGGTTCCTAGAAAATCGAGTAAAACTTTGCTCACTTCTCCCGCCATTTTGGACTAGAACGTCTGAGTCATCATTGAAGCTTAGTAGGTGGAAAGATGGAGGGATTCTTTTTCTTCCCCTTAAATCAAATGTGAAGGAGCCACAGATTTAGATAAAATGAAATAACTCAAAAACTCGATTGAAAAACTTTTAGTTTTAACTCTTTCAACGCTATCTAATTTTGACAAAATTTGTCCAGAAATCACCAAATATATTAGTTTTATTTTATAAAATATTTTAAGTGATTTTTTTTTTAAAAGTAGAACTTTAGTTCTTTGTTTCCATAGCTTCTTGATAGTCTAACTGAACCATACTGATTTCCAGTTCTAACTAAACCACAATTTAACAAGACACGCTGAAGACTTCTGCTTAAAATCCCGTTATGCCACCTATAATTGCTATTATACGTAGCGACGAGTTAGCAGATTAAATGATAAGAAACAAAGCTTTCTGCCCGATAGAAAAATCAATCGCTGTCAGTCCTAATCTCGATGTCTGAAAGTTAAATGCAATCAATACTATGATCCCATGGAAATATTTACTTCTCCTGAAATCAGTCTCTGTCAGATTGATTGCAAGGTAGAATCAAGAAATTATTTTTATTTTTGTTATGTATTTTTTTATTTTATTTTCGAAAATGAAATCAGTATCTTGTAAGCAAAATCAAATGAAACGAATCATTTAATTCTTTGCCTTGATTTACGAAGGGGAAATATAAGCAAACAAAAGGTGGTTGGGAAATTATAAGAAAAATACATTGGTATACTGTGTAAATATAATAAAGTAAAAATATAAATTTTTAAATAGAATACTAAAACGGCTTAAATATGGCTATTTTTTAAGCCAATATTAAAGTAGGTATATAGTTAAGCTGCATTGAATCATTTCTTAGTGATCCTAAAAACTGTGAAGTTCTGACATCCTGTATAGTGATGGTCCCAAGCATTTACAATATTTGGTTCTCAACTGTAATTTGTTTTAAAAACTAAGTTTTTTTATGTAAGTTAGTTTATGTTCTTGATCACTAGTAAGATCATGGCTGCATGACTGATTCTGTTAATAATTTATATTATATATTGTGTTTTCAAACATTTTATAGTTCTTATGCAAAATGTTCTGTTCTTAAATTTTATGCATATGTTTTATAAAACATGTTTGTTAAACCTTGGACTAGTAAAATTCTGCTTCTTACAAAATGTATTATCCAGTTTTATTTTTTTGTGTCTCAAAATTTCATGGATTACTGAACAATAAAGGCTATATTTATCATAGCAGAAGTGCAGTTTGGAATTTCAGGGAAATTACTTCTGAAATTGAGTACTCAATTTCAATATAAAAATGTCATTAAAAAATCTATAAGTCACTAGCTTTCTAAAAAATGAACAATAATTTATTTATTAATGAGCGTCTGGCCTTTTTCTATCTAAGAATTAAATGCTTGTTAAGACCCATGTCTTGTAATTTCTAATATGTAATGTATTTTATTTAGATCTATGCAGTTGATTGGAGCCCTGATGGTCAGAGGGTTGTTAGTGGAGGAAAAGACAAAGTAATAAAAATGTAAGCAACTACAACTTTATATTTTAAAATATTTGGAATTTTTCCCAATTGATATGAGTTAAATAATAGCCACTAAAATATTTTCTCAAAATTTTGTGAAAAGTCACTATTTTTTTCTCTTGTTTACAAGGAATTGTTAGTGTTATTTATTGGATGTATTAGAGAGTAATATAATAATAATATTATAAAGTAATATTATATAGTAATATAACATACAACCTAGTGCATTGGAATTTGTTTAAAAATATACATATGTATATACTTTAGATCTATTTTAAAACACTGAATTTTTTTTGCTAAAAAAAAAGATTTCTTTGAAAGAAAATGTGTTAGGTATATTAGCTTATGCACACGATATATATACAGTGAAACCAGATAAGACCACCTATATGTAGTGACCTCTTCTATTAACAACCAATTTTGGGAGACACAGAATTTTTTCTGTAGACTTTGTGTTCAAGAAAGCCTTTAAGAGAGACCATCAAAACCTCTCCCAGCGACTGGGTAAAGATCTGTACCAAATGCGGAACTGGTCTAATAAGGAATTCACGAAAAAATATTAAAAAAGCAAACAAGTAGGTTAAAATGTATTAAAAATATTTGTGTGAGGTTTTTATCTAGTCTCTTTTTGACAAACCCTGTAAGAGATCCACAACCTCATGTTGCAGTAAGAGTGAATTAAAGTCAGTGCCATTAATGATTTATTTTTAGAGTTGAAAGTTAAATAAGAAAAAAAGTTATTTTATAAAAAACTAAGCTAACCTTTTCTCATTTTAGCATCGAACAATTAAACAAACCTCTTCTCATTTTTTAAAGATAACTAATTTTCACGATTAAAGATTGAATGCATTAAGAAACATTATTGTTCATTTATTTCAAATAGTTCTATCATTCATAATTGATAAATTTGTTTTTACTTTTTATTATATCAGAAGGGATAATTTTTATTGAAGCTAAATTTTATCTGCCAATCTGGTTTTTACGACGCCAACAAAAGTGGAATTTCTGAACCAAAGAAATAACAATGACTAAAATTAAAATAGTTTGCGAAGAATCAGGATTACCACAGGCGACTAAAATGCAACTATTTTTGCCTGAAAAAGCAACTATTTTCAGAGAAAGGAGACTTTTCTGTACTCCTAGCAATGTTTTTTTTAAAGCATAAATTGGGTGGAAAATCTGCATCCCCAAGATAGTTTCTGAACATACTGAACTTTTTTTTTCTTAGAAAATAAAAAAATGGTAAAAATTTTGAATTGCAAATATGAGTCTTCACTTTTTAATTTGTTCAATCTGCACAGATTCCATTGTAGTCTATTTCATTACTCGACCGCCTTTTCAAAAGCAACTAATTTGTTCATTTTTTTCTGTGGGGCAACCCTGCAGGATAGACTTTTGAAGTCAATGAAGGTAACCCCTAAGAATGACCAACCTCCATTAATGACCATTATACTGTGGAACAGAGCTCCATTGAGGTTTCACTGTATATATCTACCTTGAACTCTTCCCAAATCTACCTTTTTAATTTTTTGCAACCTTATAGTATGTATAATATGTTTTGAAATGCAAATTATGTAAGTAGTTTGAAGATTCACATGTGTTGTGTATTACACAATTCTAATTCAAAAAATTCTATTAACTTGCAATATTTTTGTTTTAATTATATTGATTTATTTTTCATTTTCTAAAATTTTTCTCTTTAAATTGGTCTCAAAAATCAGAAATAAAATGTAGCCTTTTATTAGGAAATTGCATCTAATTTTAAAAATAAATTAAATAATTTCTTTCTTTTTAGATGGAGAAAATGATAGGTGTCACAGAAATGTAGCAAGCAATGTATTGTTTTGTAAATAAATTATTTTTTGCATTTTAAATTAAATTTGTATCTCTGTATTTAAAGTATATGACTTGACTCTGAACACTATCAATAAACCATTTAACTAATTTATAGAAACACATATACTTAGATTCATCAATTATTTTAATCCTTTCATGTTATCTAACTCGAAAAATAGTAATAGAAAGGTTTTTTTAATAGGAGCTTTTATTTTTTGCCTAGTGAAATAAATATTGTGGAAAAATTCACCAAAACTCTTATCTGAACTGTTAATGGTTGTCTATCGCTGCTAAATTAAAGAATTTATCTTTAATTTGAGCAACTCATTAACCCCAAAAATACTAGAATAGATATAATTACATTACAAAACATTTTAACTCTTATTATTTTTAATGTCGAGAATATAATTTTTTAGAATAAGAAAGTAGTTTCTAATAATATGAGGCAGACCTTGTGTAATATTTGTAAATATAAATTATAATTATTTCTCTGCTTTGATGTAAAGTAATTACTATATTAATTTCCGTTATTTGCCCAATTTTTATTTGTTTTTTTCTAAGAAAAATGTAAAATTAACCTAGTTAACTGTATGCTTCATTCAATATGACTAACACTTGTATGAGTTGCAATTTCAACATCATTTTTCACCCATTTCCTACATTTTGATTTTAAAAAATATATTTCTAATGAATTATGCAAAGTACCATGAAATATAAAAATGTAGATGTTTAAATATAATTTGTGAGTCAAGAAATTTATTACAGAAGAAAATAGTAATCTGGGATTTGGGGAACACTTATAAGAAAAAGTTATTTTTGTAAAAATAAAATAATAACCTTGTGAGTAAAAGAAACAAATTAATATTTTTTAAAATTATACTATTTTCATTAATAAGTGAGCATTGGATATTAAAACCTGTGATGTCCAAAAAAAAAAAAGACTAAACAGAAAAATATGGTCTAAGAAACCTCTTTTGCTGATTTTGAACATTTTAATTATAATTAGAACCAGGATGTTCTTAAAAAAGGACCTTAAAAATGAAAAAAAAAAAAGCTTTGTAAAATGTTTTTATAGCCTTATAAAACTTGTTATATATCAACTTAACTTTTTTTTAAAAAAAAGAATTGTTTTTTTTAAATTGTAACTTGTGTATAAATATGCAATTTGAGAATACATTAAAATATCAATAAATACCTGATAAAATTAAATAAGAATTTATTATTGCATTGTATTTGAAATTTTTAAAATTGAAAGAATACCATAGTCCAAAAACGAAAATCCTTTAATCTCGAAAAACTTAATTCTACATCTTGTTTATAGTAGGACACTTAACATAACAAAGTTAAATGCAAAATTTACACTAATTTATATATATAAAAAATATTCACTGGCAAAACGCTTTTAAAATGAAAAATGTTTTTTACAATTTTAATTATCGTTCTCATTTAAAACAACCTTAACTTTTTGATCTCTTGGTTAAAGTAAAAGGAACTGCATCTTAACTCTTCGTTATAGATTTATACAACTCTGAATACCCAATGTATCAAGTAACAATTAGTTTAGACTTATAAAAAATTAATATACTAACTTCATCACCTAAATTAATTGATTGAATTCACACATAACTTTCATAACATGTTTAATAACTAGAAACTTATATAAAAAATTAAATGAGAAAATTAAGTCCGTGCATTTTGTAGCAAGTGAGCAAAACGATTAGTAAGCATTAAAGAGGCATCTAAGAACCGTTCAACACAATTTACTAGACATGCCTGTGACCGACTATCTAACTTGGAACTTGGCTTGTCAATGCATTTATCCCAGCATATGTCTGTAATGTGATGTACCTAGAATCAATAAAAGTTGTTGTTAGTTAATATAAAAAGTTACAAGGTAGAATTTAATTTAAAAATAGTCAAAGAAATAAATTTATTTGTGATGAAGTGCTTAATAACTGAACGATTGTTTAAAAGTAGTAAAAAACTTAATGAAAATTTTATCCTGAGTTTAAGTTTGAAACCTCCTTTTGGTATGTAAGTCCATGTTGGGTCAGGATTGAATCTGTCTTATCTTTATCTAAAATCACATTCTAGAATATTGGTTGGACAATAGGCAAATTAAATTCAATTCTAATTTATGGTTGGAATATATATTCTTACATGGTATATAATTGAAAATCAAAATATATTACTATGATAATTTAAAACTAAAAAGAGGGATAGTAAAAATTTTAAATTTTGAAGACCAGCAGTTCCCAAATCATGGGCCTCAGCCTACAAGTAGTGTCAAAAAAGAAAACTTTATTCTTTTTCTACTTCAATAGAACAGATATCAATAAAAGGTTTCTTACCTGGTTTTTCTACCCGGGTCGGTGCGTACCTAAATAAATCTTAAAAGAAATGACCACATACTCAAGAAAAAATACTCTTTCCAATTAGTTAACAGGTGTATATTAACGAAACACTACAATAAACAACACGATCTCTCGTTCGCCAGTAACACCAAAGCTCTCAAAAAATTGTTGTTCTGAGAGAGAGTTCTATATCCAGTGGCGCCATCTAGTATGTCATCTGGCAAGGAAAATGGTATTCTGTTTTTAACAAGTGGGCTATGGAGGTTGGTCGAGAGTCTCTAAGTCAAAACGAATCTTTGAGCTAATATAAATTTTTCGGAACATTCCTAGTACTTAGTCCTAATGAGTTGTGCATTACTTAATATTTTAAAATTAAATCTGCTTGTGGACATATGTACAGTACACTATATAATTTGTCATACCTTATAAGGTATGACAATTTCTGTTGTTAAAAAGTTTAGTTATCTGATTTAGACCTTCAAACTAGATAAAATACATTTTTTGGTTTGGTACAGTTTCAAATAGTTTGGTATAGTCCATTAGGTAAATATTTATCAAGAGAGTTAATTTAGCAAAAAGAATGAAACAAAATACAATTTATTATAATAAATTATTACTTTTAAAGAGATATTTTTGCCTCTTCTAGTATTAGTCATCTTTCAGTAGGCTCAGTAAACAAAAAACATATACATCTGACAATGTAGTAAATCAATACAATCAATAGAACTTAAAGTGTTAATAAATATGATCATTAGTTTAATAAAAACAAACAAACAAGAATTGTGAAGCATCTAATAGCAAAAAATAATTGTATCTCTAAAACTTTCATATTCAATTAAATTTCGAAATCAAACTGCAATAAATGAAAATAAGGATTTAATAAATTTAAAAAAAATTAATTTAGTATGACTGTAATAAAAAATTGGACATTACATTAGTAATCTTTTTCAACATATTTAACATTTTAGGACTACCTAAATCTTATCTATTCCATGACAGATACTTTAAACTGACTGTCTTATAACAGAGTTGCATGCAGAGTTTACAGTGAATAATTTCAAAATTGAAAAAAGTAACACATAACAAATGAACCTACTTGTTCATGGAATTGGGTTTTCACTTTTTCAACAGTTAAGAACTTCTCTAAGTCTGCATCAACGTTGTTAGCATCAAGAGACATCCTAAATTTTAAAATTAATTTAATGATTATATGCAACAAATAATGATTCAAACTAAATTATAAAATATTACTATCAGGAGAACTATTCTAGACAAAATGTCTGCAGCTATGGAAATCCAAACACAGTTTGAAAGGAGGATGGGCTAACACGAAATGATATACATACACTCTAGAGCATATTTAAATAATGGTAAATATAAAAATAAATTTTGAGTCTTAAGCCCTGCGGCAAATTTTTTTTCGAGCTATCTGCGACAAATCTCCCTAGCACAAATATCTTTCTGCAAGAGACTTTTAATAATAAATAAAATTTGCGTAAATAAGTGTTTACAAAAAACAACTATATATTTTTATTCAACTGAACATGTAATAATTTTTGATACTTATACTATAGGTGATATTCTCGCATTTTTTTTGGGGGAGGCAATGCATAATTTATCTCCTTCGAATTTTGTAAATATTCATAACAATAAAAAAAAAAAAACAATTTAACTTCATGAAATTCGCAGCTGCAATTGCCAAAAAAAAAAAGATTGATGACAAAATTGCCCGAATCGGACATCTCAAATGCGTGTTTCGTTTCGAGATTAGGTTGTTGTAATAAATAATATCGTATAGAAAATGTCGGATTAAAAGTCTATGGAGAAATCAATAACAATAACTGCCAAAAATTCAATATAATTATTGCCTTAAAAAGTAAATAAACAAATGCATGTTTCGAATTTTTCTATTGTTTGAAATATATCGGGATATTTGAAATCCACGTGAAAATTAATATCAATAACTGTCGAAAATACAATAGAAACATTACATAGATTTACGATACTATCAGCATAAATTGGAAAAGTCAAAAAGTGATTATCTAAATGCGTGATTCAAATAAAGAGATGCCAACTGCTCCGGACACGCCATGATAATTAAAAAAAAAACGGTAAATATCTACAGACTAAATTTTGCAAACATTTGACATGGTTGCTTTAAAAAAGATATAGCATGCCATGACTACTATAAAGTGGTGAATTATATAAATAAGCCTTCAAATTATAGTGGTGGATAAAAATCTACTAAACCAAGAATCAAAATTGATAAACTACCACTTTAAGATATTTATTTGTAGTCCGAAGCAAGTTGGCATCTCTGCAAATATTACGTGTAAATTTCTGAAGATAAGAAAAGTATATATATATTTTTTACTTTTCAAAAGAAAAATCTTTCTGCAAGACCTTTGTACCATTCTGCGACAATGTCACCGCGATTCTTACGCGAGGTCTTAAAGCTGTGTATCTTTCTTTGCTTATACCTTCATACCACATCTTTTGAAGATAAAAAATAGTTTATCACAGCAACTACAAGCATCTGAAGTAATTTTTTATGGTTTTTATTTACCGTACATATTTATTTTTACGTACATCTCAAAGTTCATTAAGGTTAATAATATATTTTTCATATAAAAATTTTCGAATCAGTAGCTGCACTAATATGGTCACTAAGTTTTTCAACAGAAGAAAAACATTCCAGAATGGTAACAAATATATATGAATACAATTAAATAATAAAACTGCTAGCATCTCTTAGGTACAAGAACACATGTGCCACCTCTAGGCAAACTATACACGTGTTTTTTTAAAAAGTTGCAAGTTCAAATTTTAGTTGGCGCCCTAGCTATTGCAGATGATACAAAAATCATTATTCCGAAATATCCTCGATTTTATTCATTTTGCTTCCTGAATCATGCTTATCAACCATTCTGGTACAGATTCAAAATATTTTCTCAAACCAAACAAACTACCAATATATGGTGGCATCAAACAAAACAAATTTCTTAGAAAACTTTTCAAGTCTTCCCTGATCCCAGTGACTAAAAAATTTTTTTTTTCCAGCAATGAATCATCTTGCTATCATGCAACACATATTTTTCGAAAGTCTGTACTACCTGAGACTCATTTTGTATGGCTCTTGTCAGTCTAAGGAATTTGTTAAAAGATTATATTAACATGTTAAAAGATTATTCAACTGTATCATGAAAATATAATTGTTAAACATGAGATTTTAGACATAGTGAAATTATATGAGTAAGTTACTTTATGACAATGAATTAAAATATTTGGTAAATTATAGATTTTGGTAATTAAACGTTGAGTTTGTAGTTTCAATACATCATTGCAGCCACATTTAAAAAAAAAAAACAAATTAGGTTGTTTCATACTTACACTAAGTTTCTTGATTAAAAAACGAAATATTTATATGGGTCGGACACCGAATAATCACTATTTATTTATTCGGTAAACAATGCGGCACAGAGGACAAAATTTTCATCATACAGTTTCATATAAACACTTCCGGCCACCTATTTCAATTACGTTATGTATAAATCGTAAAATAAGCCTAAATTTGTGATTCAAATAACTGACATAATCAGCACCAAATCTGAAATAAAAATGAAGAAAAAATGATAAAATTCAAGTATTAATTAGCAGTTGTAAATTGAAACGTTTATTGAAACATGATTGTAAACATGATGCATCAACATTCAAGTTATTATTCGCAGCTGTGACTTTTAGCACTTGGCGAAAATGGTGCCACACACCAAAAACACATAACAGCTAAATGAGGTTAACCAGGCTTATTATGTTTAAAGAACAGCAGAAATAGGCAGCAAAAGTCTGTTTATTGTATTATCAATCTATCAATGCCGGAGCGAAAGTAATTTGTTTACATCAGATACATTATCCTGTTTGGTTTATATGTTTTTTTTCTCTAGCAATGAATTCTTTCATTCTAGTTTTATGTTTAATATTTTTCAGTGTTAATATAAGAAAGAGTGTCGGTGAAATAGATCTAAATGGCTATGTTCTCTATTGTCCTTGTATGGGTTAGTAATTTTACTATGATTTTTTTAATGTTAAAGATCAGCATTAATTAATTGTTTATGTTATGCGAAATGTTAAAAGATTAACATTTGGTATTAAAATTGTATTTTAAGAACAATTTCCGTTTGTAGGAATAAGTTTTGTGCGTTTAAAAAAAAGCCAACCAGTTTGAAGCAATAGTTTAAAAGTTAAGTTAATACATTTTAAGCTAAATCTTATGTGTAATAAGTATCTAACTTGGGTGTATCTTGTATAATTACTGATTTAATATGAGTATTTAGTATGTTTTAAGCTATTTATCACTGAACCTTCATGATGTTTAAAAGAAACAATTGTTATGCTGTTTTTAAATTTTCATATTGTTTGCATCACTAAATATTAATATTTGTATACTATTAAAAAAATAATAAGATTCGTATGAGTCATGTATCCGAGTTCTGGAATTGTCAGAAAATTTGTTTTTAATTCAAAAATTCACATTTTTTACCAGAACGAGAAAATTCCTATGACAAGCCTAAAAATTACATGCAATGAAAATTAAATATATTGTTTTGTATAAAGGGAAATTTAAATTAATCTAACCATTTTAGTTGTTATATTAGTAACACTCTAATTAAAGACGCTGCATGACAGAAAAATTCATTATTGTGCTAATTTCATACAATTATAACTTTTAGGGATGTCTTTTTATATTTATTTTAAATAACTGTTAAAGTTGTTTAATTAGGTAACTAAAAGATCATAAATGTGTGAAGTGCTTAATGAATATAAAACATATTCATTGAACAGTTTCAAACCGTAAAGTAAAGAAATTCGAGTTAATGTGTTTCATTTTATCAGTAGGTACTACACGAATGCAGTGTTTTCATTACAGAAAAAAAATGGATGAGAATTTCTCACCCTTTCTCAAATACAGGGTGAGATTTCAAAAAGTTAAGTGAGATTTCTAAAAATTTAAAAAAAAATAAAATACAAAGAGACTTGAAAAAAAGTCACTTATTTAATTATAATAAATTTTTAACATCTTCTGATTTTTAAAGCATTGAATATTTTTGCTGCATCGTCATAAGGACAATGTTCTACATCTACTTTTTCATTAGCTATTCTCATTAGACTGCTCAAATGCGTATTTGTTTCGTTTTGATCGTTTCTGCCCACATTTGTTTCATTTTCATTTGTCCGTTTCGGAGTAGAAGATATTACCTTTACAAGATATTTGTCCATCTTACATTAATGCGCAAAAAATTTGAGCGTCTTACATGAAGAAAAATGCGTTCTGAAAGAGGTTCCGTGGCTGTTGTTCTTAAATGTTCTGAACAATTCTGGTAAATAGGGAAGCTAGATAATGGGGCAGATGTAGAAAAAAATGAAAGGTACTGGAAGAAAAGTTGAACGGATTTCATTCTGAATGGCGCAATGAGAATTTTTTTTCGAAATGCGAGAAATTCGCGAATTTTGAAATTGGTTTATAGAATGCGCGAATTTCTTGCAATAATAATTTTTTAATGCGAGGAAAGAAAAAAATATGTGAGATTCTCGCGTTCTCGCATTGTAGTGAAAACACTGGAATAATATATAAAACTTTTTTTAAAAATTGTATCACTTTAATTTCTAGGCCGCTTTGGAAACCAGGCTGATCATTTTCTAGGATCTTTGGCTTTTGCTCATGCATTGAATAGAACACTTGTTCTTCCTCCGTGGGTTGAATATAGGACTGGTCATTCTAGATCGGTAACATAATATTTTATATGTGATTTAATAACTAGTATTTGATTCCATTTGACTTAATTTTTCTTATATAACTTATATTTGACGTAAAATTATTACATAATTATTTTTCATAATCATTTGCAGATGTTTAATTTTGTTTTATATATAATTGTAATTTGGTAGGATGAACATCCATATTTTTAATATTTCTATTTTATTTTTTCTTATGTTAAGGTTACATACAATTGTTCTTATGAATAACTATTGTTTTTACTTTGTAAATAGTTTTATATACATTAAACTATTTTATGAGTGTGTGTAATTAATTATATGAAAAGTAAATGAATCATGCTAATTCATCATCATCGATATTCTTTTCACGCCAGTCTAGTGTATAAGGCTTTAAGTCTCATTCTCCATGACTTGCGGTTTAAAACAGCCTCTATAGCCAAGCTAGACCATTCAAGGTCATCTCTGTCACTCACTATCATTCTTTACCATGTTAGTGTCAGCATTTCTCGCAGATGCTTTTCCATTATTCAGTTTTTTGATGGTGGCTTTAATCTCTGCTACAGATACGTCGCTCATGGCAACATTCAACATTGGTATTACATTATTGAAAGAAGATGTGTTTGTTACTGTGTTACTCTTCTTATTTAATATCTCCTCAAAATGTTCTTTCCATCCATCTGAGATATCTTGCTCTTGAGTTAATAAGACACCTTATTTATTTTTAATAGCACTTTCACAATTTTGAAATTTGTCGCTAGTTTTTTTTTGTGATTTTATAAACATATTATACCAATGTCTGAAGGGGGTTTCTGTTAACGTGGTGAACTGACTTTTTTATTTCTTTCTGTGCAAGATGATGTTCCATCTGTTATTTCTTAAGAAGTCTTTCAGAGTTAGTGTTGTTAATTTTGTTTTGAGTTTTCTTTCGTTCCTCTATGAAGTTGAGTGTGCCTGCTGGAATCCATTGAATTAGAAATCATGCTAATTAGATAGAGTAATATGTCTGAACATTTTCACGAAACGCTCAGACATATTTCATAAAAATTGTTCATTTCATTAACTCATTTAAATAATTATTTGTTCAGGACTGAAACAGTGGTTAGTTGGTTTAGGACCACCAAAATTTCACTCAGACCATGATAAAATATTCTATCAGTGGTCTTCCAGACCAGCAATTGGTGTAAAAGAATGTTTTATTGTTTTAGTTTTTTGATTTTTGTCACAGAATAGCATATTTTGTCATAATTGTGAGCATTACACATTCTCTGTTTTCTAATTTTGCCTTTTAATTCACTTGGTAACTTTAAAAAAAAAAAAGAAAATCAAATAGAGACATATAAACAACTCAATGAAAATGTGTACTGGCTAGTAATATCTTTTAGTTAATGGTCATTTGGTTTAGTGACTAAATTTTCTTAATTTCTATCCTAGTTCATTGATTCATTTTTAAATAAAAAAAATTATTATTTTAGGTTAGATGACTGATTAATAGTTTCTAATTTTATACAATCATCTTTGCCTGCTGTTTTTAACTATGTATCTTGTTTAAGCACTTTATTTGTAAGATAAACAATACAATAAGTTAGTTTGTCAAATACTTTTTAAATAATTAATTTTCTCTTTCATATTTAAGGTGCAAGTTCCATTTGACACATACTTTAAAGTGGAACCTCTTAAAAGCTATAATAATGTTATGACCATGGAAGAGTTTTTCAAGAAGTTAGCTCCAACAATTTGGCCAAAAGGAAAAAGAAAAGGTGTCTATCATAATATGTTTAGAATTTTGCTGTGATTTTAAAAATGCTTTATTATAATTTTTGTACTTTTTATTCAATGCTTTGTTCTGTTTAATTTCATCCTTTTTTTTTTAGAACAAATTTTATTTCTCTTTTAATTTGCCTCATTAAAATCTTTTTTATTATAAATCTCATTATAGTTTTCTGCCAATTATTCTGTTAACTGTTTGCTATGATTTTGTGTAAATTATAATTAAGGACAATACAAGTGGGGTTTTTAATGTTTAAAATTTGCCGATGAAAAAAGTTTTTTTTTGGGGTGGTGCTGACAATTTTTCACAAATGCAATATAAGTTTTAGGAGAAACTGCTGCTGCCAATTATGCAAATTTTTTCCCTTTCTCCCTAAAAAAATAATGACAGGATCTCTATGTGTTATGAGGAAAAGAAAAAACATAAAATTGTAAACCACATAACAATCTGTTATGGATTGACAGGGTCATTAAAGTTAAAACTTCACAATTTCAATGCCGACGGCATGATTGTGGTAATAAAGTCAACATAATTATTCCTTGTGAAAATTCAACATTGGAATATTACAAGGAATAATTGTACATTATTAAAAAAACCATCACAAACGTGTTGTATGTAGCTAAAATCTGTCTGATTTTTTTATTTATCTTTGCTACTTAGAGAAGTAATGTTTGGTTTGTAACTTTGAATGCTACATGGCTCACAATTCTGTTACAATATCCTTTAAAATAGAAATTTTTGTTTTGCATGTAATATTACATAAGGCATCATTTTTTTTTAAATTTCACTAATTATTTTTCTTTAAATTATAGCTTAATTGTAATTTTTCAGTTTTCTGTTATTCTGCTCGTGGGGATTCTGATGGATGCAATGCAAAAGATGGCAATCCTTTTGGACCATTTTGGGACACATTTGATGTTGACTTTGATGAATCTGTATTTTATCAGCCTTTACATTATGATGTACATTTTCATAATGTTGCCCAAAAGTGGAATGAGAAGTATGTATGTCTTATTATGTATATTAATAGTATTTAACAGCTTTGATGTCTTGAACATCTATAGTGTTAAATACGTGATATAGCAAAATATATTAATTATCTTCTTGGAAATTACGGGATCAGATGGGGTGGGGGGCAACGAAGTTACTTTTAGAGGCTCTGAAACCAAACTAAATAATTTATTTTAATAAAGCTTTTGGTGTATTTTATATATTTTGGATACATATAGATTTAATATTAAGCATCACTATTCTAGTTTGTTTGATAGTTTTACTGCAGTAACACATTTAAAAGAAAAAAATAAATTTTTGATTCTGTTTTGATTCAAATGAATAGCAGCTGGTGCTAAGGAATGCATCAGGTTCTAAATGATATTTAAGTGAGGGAATTAAAACATCAAAACATTATAAATGATAAATGAGGAAGGTCAGTTTAAACCTGTTTGATTGCAGGAGATGAAAAGGATCTATTAAAAACACTTTTAGATTCATTGCATAGTTAAATTGGTTTTGATGCTTTTGATCCTGCTTTTCTCATTAGTACATTGTCAAATTTCGACAGTTTTTATTTTCACTTCACTATTAATTTGCAAGACACCGATATACATGCTTTTCAAATTTCATTTTTGATGAGGATTCTAATATATATACAGTGAACTCTCGCTACTATGATATCCGATACAACAATAACTCCCTCCATTACGATAATGTTCCGTGGTCCCGCCAAACTTGCATATGGATTAATGTTATCTTCCTCTCAATATAACGATATTCTCTGAAGCAGTAAACCTCTGTAGAACGATTTTTTTTTTCAAATTTCAACATTATTTCCTTTTTTTTATTGGTTTTCAAATAATGTAAAATGCCTTTTTGTCATCTTTTACCATTTTTTTCATCTTTTCTGATAAAAGGGTCACTGCTGGTTATGATCTTTCACCCCACTGTTATTTCTTTGCACATCAGAGAATGGCTTTTGTATTCAAATTTCATTCCCCCACTGTTGAGGTACTTAGACCACCCTAAGAGCTTCGGGTTTTAGAATTGCCTCCCTCAGTTCTTAAGAAATCACCATTGTAACATCATGAGTCATAAATGACCACACACATCACAGTAACACCTGCGACCCTGAAAAGGTACTGTTTCTGTAGAAGGTGGGTGGAGCACGTTTATTGAAATTGAGGAGGAGAAAAAAATGTATACTGACCATTGGTCATCGTTCATCACTGTCACTTAATCCCTGATTTAAACTATATCTGGTGCTTTCATGAGCTAGCGCAAATTCTACGATCAGAGCTTTTCGCAATTAGTGCTGCTAACATTTTCAGCTTGGTGAGTCTTCAGTGTATTGGATATTTTTTACTAGTGTAATGGCAGGGAGAAAGCAACTTTCATTTCAAGATAAACTTAACGTTATTAAAGATATTGATGATGGAATGAAACAGATTGATGCAGCTAGAAAATACGGATTATCTCAATCTACAGTTGCAACGTTTCTAAAGAAAAGAAAACAGATCGAAGATACTGTAAGTTCAAATTTAATTAATCCAAAGCGTAAACGACTAAAAGTCGCAACTAATGAAAACATTGATGCTGCCGTCTTAAAATGGTTTCAAGAGATGAGAGCAACAAATATCCCGATAAATGGGCCCTTGTTATGCACACAAGCACGTAAATTCGCAGTAATGCTAGGGAACGAAACTTTTAAAGCTAGCAATGGTTGGCTAATGCGTTTTCGGGATCGACATGGAATAACTTTCCAGGAAGTTCACGGAGAGAAAAAATCTGCTCCGATTAACGAAGCAAATGAATGGAAGCAAGAGAAGATGACAGATATTCTTCAAAAGTATAAACCAGAGAACGTTTATAACGCAGATGAAGCTGGGCTGTTTTTTCAACTCCTTCCCGATCGAACATTGGCATTTAAGGGTGAAAAATGTTACGGCGGAAAAAAATCAAAGCAGAGATTGACTGTTCTTCTGTGTGCCAATAGCACAGGGACACACAAGATTCAACCTCTTGTTATCGGCAAATCATTGAAGCCGAGGTGTTTCAAGAATGTGAAAAGTCTTCCAGTGGAATATAAAGCCAATAAAAAAGCTTGGATGACTTCTAAGTTTTTTTCTGAATGGTTGTTGATGTTAGATAAAGAAATGAAAAAGAGGAAGAAAAAAATTGCTTTATTAATTGATAACTGCACCGCTCACACCTCAATTCCAAAACTACACAACGTCGAAATTGTTTATTTCCCGGCCAACTGCACTTCGATTTTGCAGCCACTCGACATGGGCATAATCAAGTGTTTCAAAGGATACTACAGGAAGCGTTTGGTTGAATCGATACTTGTCAACATCGAAAATAAAGTAGAAGATCCTTTTAAAACTGTGAATGTCAAGGAAGCATGTGATATTATTGCTGGTAGTTGGTGGGAGGTAACAGAAAAAACTATTCAAAATTGTTGGAAAAAGGCCGGTTTGTGTGTCTTGGAAGATGAAATTGTTTCTAATAGTGAAGAAAATTCCACAGACAGTGATCTTTCAGATAATCAAGAATTAGTTTTGAATCTTCAAAAATCTTTATCCCAACTTGAGGAAAAAATGGGTAAAACATATGGTGTTAACGTGGAGGACTATTTAACTGCGGATGACGATCTCACAATTTTCGCAGGAGTTAGTGATGAAGAGATTCTCTCTGAAATTACGGATGAAATGGAAAATAATGATGAGGAAGAAGATGGTGATGATGATCCATGTGTATCACAGTCCGTATTGTCACCCCATGAAGCTCTTCAATCCGTAAAATCTCTAAAGACATTTTTCTCAAGTCTTCCATTTACAAATGAAAATCATTTTCGGGCATTGGACTCTATGCATACTTTGTTGGTTGACTTAACAGTCAGAAAAATGAATAAACAAACAAAAATATCTGATTTTTTTCAATAAAAATGTTTTTTTAAGGTAAGTTTACAATCTTATGTTCTGTATTTATATCCATTGTTTTTAATGCTTAACCGTAATAAACACTTTGCAAATTAATTTTTTCGATAATATATAAATATATTTATAGTTAATGAATATATAACATTAAATTTCAAAAAATCTTATTGCGTCCCAGAATTATGTGGGCCCTCGATATAACAATATATCCCTCTACAACAATATTCTTATTTGGTCCGCAAAATATTGTTGTAGCGAGGTTTTACTGTATATTAAGTTTGGATATTGTGTAACACTCTGTGTGCATACAAATATGTATATTAAAAGTTTTCTTTGTTACAAAATGTTTTTATTGTTAATAGCTATGTATAGTGTAACAATATGATGAATACAATTCAATCGTTTGTGCGATATATTTTTTTTTACATGGACATTTCTGATTTATATAATAAAAAGACCATTCCACCCAGTATTGTACACATTTAATTTTTTAATACAGATTTCCTCCTGATCAATATCCAGTTTTGGCTTTCACGGGAGCTCCTGCCATATTCCCTGTTCAAGAAGAGAACAGAGAACTTCAAAAGTATTTGATCTGGAGTGATTTAATTCTTAGAGAGGCAAAAAGTTTCATCCAGTCTATGGAACCTAAAGGACCTTTTATTGGCATTCATCTGAGAAATGGACCTGATTGGGTATGTTGTTAATGCGGACTGAAAATTAAATTTAAATACAACAGAGCACTTATGATCTAGGTGGAACTGGAGGACTTAAAATCTGGACGACTTAAAATCTGGATCTAAATCTAAATAGTTTTATATTTTTAAATAGCAGTTACAAGCTAGGGTATTGTTTTTTATGTAACATTTTTTTCACACTTTTTCTAGGCTTTGATTATCAATTGTAGTGTTAATTTCAACATAATATGAATGGCTTTTGCATTTATTTTTTTATTTTACATTGCTTTTCGCTCTGTTCAAAACTGATGCTAAGGTTTAACTAAAATTGTTAATTTTATTATTTCTTTTAAATATCCAAAACCATCAAGTGCTTGTTTCCATTTTCACCTTTTTTAAAAAAAAAACATTTCAAGCCTTTCAATTTTTTGAGGTGTCATTAAAGCACAACTTTTTAGTACTTTCCAGACATTTTCTTTCAAAGTTCTTATTACACCTACGAAATCAATTAGAAAAATACTGTGTGTAGTCTAGCACACATTTCATAAGTAAATGAAATGAAAATAGCATTACTTTCTTCTTTAATTTTACGCAAGCACAAGCAGAAAGGTGACATAGGAACAAAAGAAGTGATTTTTCATCCCTATAATCTATAAATCTTCGTTTAACCGTTTCTATAAATCTCTCAAATATGTGGGAAATTTTTTAATTAAGTAAGAATCTTAAAACAGGTTTTGTTCTCTATCCTCTTGATTTATTTTGCAATAGTGCTATCTATTCTTTTACTAATTTTGTTTTTAATTTCATAGGTAAGAGCTTGTGAGCATATTGAACACAGCCCACTTTTGTTTGCTGCTCCTCAGTGCCTGGGATACAGAAATGAGCTTGGGAAAGCTACTCCCGAGTTATGTTTTCCAACTAAAGACATAATTTTGCAACAATTAAAAAAAGTTGTTAAGGCTCAGAAAGCTCGATCTGTATTTGTTGCTTCTGATAGTGATCACATGATAAAGGATATTGAGAAAGCTCTGAAAGTAAGTAAATATTAAATTTGTTTCCAAAATGTATGGAAATGGTCAAATATCTCAAGATATTATAAAGATATAATGTATACTTTTCAAAAATATACATTACATCAAAAGACTAAAATTACATGTGTCAAGTATTTTAAAACATCCGAATTAAGGCAAATTGCTCATTTAATCAGAGTACATGTTAAATCAGAGTACTTGTTAAATTATCAGAAATAAAAGCAGTGATGTACAAAAAGAACTAGAAAATGTTAAAAAATGGCATATATTTTAAAAACTTTTATTTGCACTGATTGGAATAATGTTTTTGTGATTGAACCTTAGTACAATTTGTGAAGCATAAAATACATTATCAGTAACACCTATTGATTTCAGAAAAGTTTTCATTTTTTCAGCGAATTCCATGTCATTTGACGTAGATGAGGGTGTTTTAATAGTTCCTTCTACAATCACTGTAAGCAACATACTTGCACATGAGTAACAATTAGTATAGAACCTATTCAGTGGTTTGCATAACATCTATTAATTATTATAATTATGTAATTCAGGACAAAAAATGTGAGGAACTTTGTGTTGCTTCATTTTATTGTTTATCTAAAATCAATTTTGAGCAAACTTTTTAAAATTTGTCTAGCAGTATTATAAAAGCAATCTTTTCATAACCTATTTAAAGTCTAGTTCACCTTTTAAATATATTGAAGTTTATGTTATTGTTTGAATAAACTTAAACTCATGAAGTATCAATAGTATGTTTATTTTGAATTTTAGCTATATTATGCAAAATTATTTTTGTTGCCTTGAAAAAAAAATATTCCAGTTCTTTGAATTTTTTATTTTATTTTAGGTGACAGCTTATAAACTTCCAGAATCCAAGCCACATGTTGATTTAGCTATACTTGGACTCTCAAATCATTTCATTGGAAACTGCATATCTTCATTTTCTGCTTTTGTAAAAAGAGAAAGAGATGTTGAGAAACTGCCATCTTCTTTTTGGGCTTTTCCTCTTCGACAACAAAAGGAAAAAAATTCAGATGAGGCTTCTGCGCATGACGAATTTTAAGTTTGGGTCATTTAAAACTTAATTTTGTTGATGATTTTTCAAATTGCAAATTTTTATCACTTTATAAGAGATTTAGATTAATTAAATGTAATTTCATTAATGATTTTTTTTTAAAAAAAGAAATTCCTTATAAGTAATAATCTAGTTTTTTAGTATTTTTGTTGCATATTTTGGATAAATTTGTATTTTTATTGCATATTTAAGCTGGCATGAATTGGTGATTTTATACTTCCATACAACTGAATAATATGGTTTTTCACCACATTATTCAAGAGAAATAAATGTACTGTTTTAAGATGAAAATTCCTGATAAGCATGTCTCTCAGGTGTCACTATTTCAGGTTGACACAGTTCTCACAACCCTGAAATAACCTAATGATTTTCTTTCATTTAAGTTAGACTTAGTTTTTAAAGATGTTTCAATTGTCCTAAAGTTTACTTATCCATTAAATTCTAAATTTTATCAATCAATTGTAGGGCAAAATTAAGAAATTTTGCTATTGGTCAATGACCAGTTGTCCCATTTTTAACAATGACTGCTTTTTACTTGAATAAAAAATATAAAAAAACTTTTGATATTAATTATGTAAGGCATTTCTTACCAAAATTTGGTAAACATGTGAAGGTTAATTTCGAAAGTGAAGAAAAAATTTCAAAAACAAGTATGAAGTTAAGTAATTTTCAGAGTATTATAAAATATTCATAATAAATTCATATTTTTTAAATAAAACTATTAATAATAAAATGCATAAGGCATGTAGTTTTGGCTAAAAAAAGGGGGTGGAAACTGACAGATAATTTTTTAAATTCTATTTGTTCTATTTAGTTGTCCTTTGGCCATTGGTGATTCTTAATTTTGCCCTATGCCATCCATCCATTAGTACAAACTTTCTCAGTGGCTAAAATTTCAGTAAGATATTGAATATCTTGCTGAAATATACTTTGAACAAATGTTTTACTGGAATATGAATCGGCTAAGTGTAGTTATAATGATAAATATAATCTAATTATAAATTCGACATTTTATTATTTTCAGTTATTTGATGTGCAAAAACGACTGTAGCGTTTTCAGTACCTTTATTCTACATCAAATGATATGAGATGGTATTAGTTTTATTTTGGTATTAGCTTATATAAAAACTAAATTAGTTAGTTTGAATTTAAATGTTTTTGTGATTTTAGCACTTATGTTATATTCCATTTTTGTAATGACATTTGATTATTTATAATTTTAACTGACATTTTTAATAATTGTTTGTAAAGATTTTGTAAGGATTTTTTTATGTTACATAATAATTTTGGAAAAAAAGTATAAATAGGGTAGAAATATCTGAACAGTTTTTTTACATGAAAAAAAAATTACTTTTAGTTTTTATAGCTGTTTCTCTTTGATTTTTTTTTGAAAAGAAAGCTCTCTGATAATACATAAGTGATATTTACATAATCTGCCTACAAAAGTGTAATACATTAATATGTGAAGAATTGCTTTGCATACATAAAATGTGAGTAAAGTTATTTTATTAACTATTTTCAAGTCTTCCAATTGCCTTGAGAATATGGAATCTAATCTATAGAACATACCTTAATATGAAATCTAAAACAATTAATATCTTTTTTCTCTTGAATAAAATAGACTAATTTCTAATTGGTTTAGGAATTGATGCACTTATATTTGTCCTTGTATAAGATATTTGAATTATTCTTGTTTTAAATTCGTAAAGGTTATTTATAAACGTAAAACTATGATTTCATAATCTTATTTTTAAACTATAATTTTAACAATGAAATGTTTGAAAATTTAATGAGGTCTTAGAATTTATGACTAAGGGCTTTTTTTTGTAGCTAATGACATTATAAGTTCTAATTTTTATATTTTTTTGTTAGAATTTAGGTGACAAATTTATTTACCTTTTATTTTTGTATGTCCTTTTTTGTGCACTTCTTCTTTATTAATATAATAAATTTTATTTTACTCTTTTGCAGTTAGTTACCTCAAATGCAAGCACGTGCCTTAAATGTATGTGATAAGCCACAAATTTAACAGCTTTAACATTGATCAAAGTTTATATTTAAAATTTAGTTTTTGTCAATATAAAGAACATGTTAATTTTTAGTAAAATAAATGCATTTGAATTATTAAGAAGCATTTTTTTTAGCTATTTACTGATTATAATTTGCGCCTATATGCGCTGGGTTGTATACTCATTTATAAATATTCCAGCGAATCATAAGAATAAATTGACTTGATCTAAGATCCCTGTTAAACTGCTGAAAGTAGATGCTATAGCATGAAATTGCTATATTGTGAGTGCAGGTAAATATCACAAATATTTACTCATAACTAATAAATACTGAACTAACTTTGACAAAACCATATGCAATAACCACTTTTGATTTTCAATTATGTAAAGGGATTTATGCTTCACAGCCTTTTTGACCGAAGGTCAAGTCTACAATCTTGTATGGTAGGAACTTAGGGTCATGTACCTTTAAAGGAAATTCAAGTTGTATCAGGTTTAATGTGTAAGAGCATTAAACCTGTGGTTTAAAAAATTTCTCGAAGCTTTCGTCTCCATGAAAGTGAAACTATTATTTTAAAGTTGTATTCAAAATTATTTTCTTGGATATGAAAAAAAAATTAAAGTTGTAATCGCTATACTGGAATTAATAGTTCTGATTAAATGCTATGATGAGTGTTAAAACAACATTGAATCTATGGAATAGCTAACCAGACTTTATGTATTAGCTATTATAGAATAGAAGAGTTGATGTAATGGATGCCTTACTAAAGAATGTAGACTTCATCACAAGATCAATATAAAAATCATAGATCTTAGAAAATCAATCTATCATTTCTCAATATGAAAATTATAGATTCAATTAAATTAAAAGTAGAAATTGCTTTTATTTTTTTTGAATCTATCTAAATCCTAAAACTGGCCTTGCATCAGAAAGGTTTTGGGTTCAAATCCAGGGCAAGGCACGGATGTTCTTTCATTCTCTGTGCTATCTGTCCTTACTGTAGGAGCAGCGTTGACCCACTTTTTTTTAATTTTCCTCTCAATGTTAGGCAAATGTGACATAGTTTCACCAAAAAGTCCTCCACAAAGCCTAGTTTGTCCCAATGCTTGATTTGGGAGTTGTCTTCTGGGTTGTGTTCAGTATTATAGGGCTACAGAGTTGAACATTGATAGTTATAATTTAAAAAAGGGATCAAATGTTTAATACCGGTTTTAAAATAAAACTTGGATGCTATTTTTAACTACTGTATTATAATATATGTGATTTTTTTATAATTATGATTATATATATAACGGGATTTATGTATAATTATGATTATATGTAGACGTTAATAGATAGTTTTAATTTTATCAAGTAACATGACAGTGACATAACTTGAAACAAGGTTTTGTTCTTGCAATATACTGAGATTTAAAAACGTTCCAAAATATTTTGCAAATGTAGAGTTATATTGCATCACAATTTACTATGTATATCAATCTGTTTAAATAATTTGTATAATTTTAAATATTGCATGATTAAAAATTTGAAATTAATTAAATTTCCATCATTAAATAGATGTAATTAAAAAATTTGTTTAAGGAATAGCAGATACATTTTACGTTTATGACATTTTAATCAAGTGTATTTTTTATTTTATGATTCAAGTTTTGTTTTTATTAAGTATTATCAATGACCAACACCATAATCTATTCATTTTTTAAATATATATCTGTGTACATATGTTAAAATCTGTGATTAATTTTATCTGTAATGTATCGTATTTTTTACCAGAATTTTTAAAATAAAATGTATTATAAAAAGATCTTTTAGTTTGATTCTGTTTGTGTGTGTGTTTTTTGTAAATATTTATGTGAAAGTTTAAATTAGGCTTTCTCAATCTATTTTAGTTGTACACAGAAATCAATCTAAAGATCGGGATCACAACCTAAAAATCTTTTCTTTATTAGGTTTTTTAAATTGGTTATTTTGGGGACGCACACTAGTTGCTGAAATCTATAATTAATAGGATTGAAAGCTAAATTTCTAAGCATAATGTAGCAAATGGTATGTTTCTACATCTTTCTTTTTTCTGTACTAGGTTTTTCAAATTGGTTATTTTTGGGACACATGCTAGTTGCTGAAATTTATAATTAATAGGATTGAAAGCTAAATTTCTAAGCATAATGTAGCAAATGGTATGTTTCTACATCTTTCTTTTTTCTTTACTAGGTTTTTCAAATTGGTTATTTCGGGACACACGCTAGTTGCTGAAATCCATAATTAATAGAATTGAAAGCTAAATTTCTAAGCATAATGTAGCAAATGGTATGTTTCTACATCTTTCTTTTTTCTTTACTAGGTTTTTCAAATTGGTTATTTTGGGACACACGCTAGTTGCTGAAATCTATAGTTAATAGGACTGAAATCTAAATTTAAATTTGTAACACTTTATAAAGATACAAAATTTTTTTTTGCCCAATTAAAACATTTTTAAGAGATTATTCATCACATGCTAAACTATTCGTCCTTTTGATGAAATAAAGTTTAGTTTTCAACTGCGCTGCTGTCTTAAGGATCTGCTTTGCTAACGATTGCTATTTTCTTAGTGTTTGTTTCTCGTGTAGTTGTCTAATGAATGAACATAAGATTTTATTATTATTTGTAGGTTTTGAGCATTATAATGATAAGCTTCATTTTTAAATTGTTTAGGAGTGCGCTTATGATGTTTCTCTATCATGTGCTGTTACATAGTAAAAATTTGGGACACTTAAATTGTACATATCTGAAAACAATATTAAGAGTAGTTTGGTTCAAAAATGTCACGTTTGGAAAAAGTGTGGTCTATAATTTTATGTTTCTTTAATTTGTATTTCAACACAAAGAAGAGCAATACTGCATAATTCCCTATTTTGCAGGGCGCTAAACATGAAAAATGGTAAAGGATTTAATTTGTATTTTATAAGAAGCCTTAACGATCTACTTTTCTAGATTCCAAAACCCAAGTTTGCAACTCATTCGTTTGCCACAGCTGGTTTACGTTTTAATTCACATATTTATTATATTGAAAACTTTTTTGTACCTGAAACTTATTTCAAACGATCTTAAAAAAAGTAAATTATATACTTTGTTTAAATAAATACAGCTGTTAGTTGCTACTCTTTATTAAATTTTAAGTAAGTGATTAATAATGTTTTATTTACTAGAAATGAAAATTATTCTAAGTATATGTTTGCAAAATCATCCAATACATTTTATTTACTTGAAGATGTTTTCAGCTTCATATCGAAGACTTACAACTAGTGCTAGTGAAGCTACTGCTGTCTTATGTGATAAGCATCCTCCTAAACATAAAATAGAAATAAAGACTAAAATTGTAACATGATATATTTGTCTTAAATTAAGAATGTAATAAATAAATAGTGGTAAATGCTATAGAGTACTGGGTACACTATACTGAAGAAATTAAGGAAATTTGATCGGAATAAATATTATGTTTACAGTGCAGGGTTTGCTGTAAAAGAATACCAGGATTAGTTTATAAACGCTCAGAAATAATTACGCTATTGAAATTTAGTCTAAGAATGTTAAGTTTTCCTCTGCTTATTAGATGAAATGAGAAACAGTATTAATACATAATAATGAGAAGAAACTTATATGAGAAGTTCCCTAATGATGGATTGGGTAAAATGGTCCAATTCCTATGCCTCCACAATGCTCCTATAATTTGCTTCTGGACTTCAATGTTTGGGGATACATTAAAAACATTGTATACAAGGCGCAAAGTAAAAAAAGAAAAAAGATGTCTCCTTACATACCTTGGTTCTAATAATCGGAATTTCCGAAAGTACGTAAAGGGTGATCTCAACTGTGCTAATTGCTAATTAACTAGCACTAACTATGAATTTTTTTTTAAGGATCGAAAAGATAATCAATAGTTATGTTTACAAATATTTACAACATTTTAAACAAGGTAATTTTAAATGACGAAATAAAATGTGAAAGCGTTTGGTCGAATAGTTCTTGAGAAATAGAATTTTAAAAATATGGCTTTTTTTGAAATTTTGTAACTCAAAAATAATTCAACCCATTTCGCTCATTTTTTTTTATCATTTAAAATTACCTGGTTCAAGAATGGTGTAAAAAGTTTTATACTCACAATTCAGTATTTTGTAGAAAAAATATAATATAATAAGATATATTTTTTTTACATGGAATTATCTTAAAACGAATTTTATAATGGTGTGCAAAAGTTTTTTTAATTCGCTTTAAAACTGATATGGCTTATTACATAGAAAGTGAAATCAACATAAAGGGGCTTAAACTTTTGATAACTTTCCTAAAGCAAAGCATTCCGAAAGCATTGTTAACTAAGGTTATAAATTTACAGCATTACCTTTGATAACTAAAAATTAATCCTGTTAATTATACAAACCCTGTTTTAAAGTAGTTGCGTAGGGCAGTGGCGGATCCAGCGGGCAAGATGTTGCTGAACAATTAAATGTAGAGCTGCGACCAAAACGTTTAGTTTCTCGACAAACACAAAGTAATAATAATCAGCCAAACCAGACCCCAGAAGAATATTTTCGGAAGGCTATTTATATTCCTGTATTAGATAATATTTTAACAGATTTAAAGGACAAACTTTCCCCAGATGTGATGAAACTTTTTAATTTACGAGTTTTTTTTACCACGGCAACCTGTTCTGTTACAGAAGAAGATCTTATAGCCGTTCGTGAAACTGCCGAGTTTTATAAGAATCTCTTAAATGCTTCCGTAAAAGTTGTCGAAACAGAATTTCGTCTTTGGGTGGCAGTAATGGCAGCGTGAAACAGAAGCAGGACTTGAAGTGCCCAACGATCTTTCCAAGATTATTAATGCCTGTGACATCGATTTGTGCCCATCACTCAATATGTTGTTGAGAATTTTAATAACTCTGCCAGTTAGTGTAGCAACAACAGAACGTTCCTTTTCAACTCTTCGATCTCTCAAAACTTGGCTTAGAGTAACTCAAAATCAAGAACGATTAAATGGACTCGCGTTATTAAACATTCATCGAGAAATTGATTTGGATGTATTATTTATGTATTGTTCTATTGTTCATTAAGAAAAAATGAATGAGAAGACTAGCATTAAAAACCCGTTTTTTTTTCAAAGAAAAATATATAAAAAGAAATTTTTTTTTTTTATGAAAAAAATTATTTGTTGCGGGGGGGGGATCTGAATCTATGACCCCCCCCCCCAGGAAAATTTCTGGGTCCATCCCTGGCGCAGAATAACAGTTCAACCTCCAGATAACAATCAAATCGCTAATTGAACAATCAAAAAGTTTCGTTCGCTCCTGACAAATTGCGGAAAAAGAGTGTTACGACTAGTTTTGGATTTTTGCTTGTATCTATGGATAGAATTGAGTAAAATTTTAAAATTTAGTACTCTCAGATAGCATAAAATAATACTCTATAACTTTTTTTTATCTATTATTTTTATTTGAAGAGACAGTTTTGGATCACGGGTATGAACATGAGCGTAACGGTGTTTTACAGCCGAAGCAGGAAAATTTACTCGTTTTTGACTGCCGATTCTGATCAAACTGATCAAATTTAATGCATAAAGATATTATTCAAAATGGAATTTAATGCTCCTTAATTTTGGTGCTTGCTAAAATATGTGTACGATGCATTATTTAGATGTTATAAGGCAAAAATTGAAAAATGTCTAAACTTTCGCAGTTTTTTGGCTCACAATAATTTAGCTCACATCAAAAACCGTCTCCAACTCATACTATTCTTATTTGAGACGATTTAAGTTTAATTGAGGCCGAGTGGTTAGCGTGCCTGACTGCGGAGCCGATGGTTGCGGGTTCGAATCCCGCTCAGGGCATAGATGTTTCTTTCTCTCTGTCCTTTCTCCTTTGTGTGAATGTGACCAGCCCTATAAACGGGTTTGTGGTTGTGTGACGTGGGCGACGCTGCTCCACCGCTGTGGCTTCGTCACAAGTGCTCACTGGGTAACGTAGCAGTTCTGGCACTCCTGGCCAATGGGACAATACATCCCAAGTGCCTGCCATTAAAAAAAAGTTTAATTGAATCATTTCTATCTAAGTTTAATCCAATCATTAAATTGAATCAAGCTTTCTGGGAACTTTGACTGGTTTACTTCAGTAAGGGGGGATATAAGTTTGTTCCCATACGTTTGTATCAGAAAAAGTTTAAACTGTGGTTTATAGTTTTACATAAATATTTTTATAAAATATTATCTTTGTGGTTCTAATATTTTTATAAAATATTTTCAAAATAATATCTTACCTTCCAATATCTTTTCTCTTCTCTTCTTTCTTGTTTTCGAGTCTGGAACTAGGTGATCTGCAGAGCAAAAAGAAATTTTAATAAGCACTATCAGTTACCATCAAATTGCAAGATTCGTAGTTGACCTCATTTTTCTGTAAAAATTGCTTTGTCCTTATTTGTTCCAATATTTAGCGCTTTTTGACGTGATGTTAATGAGTGATTAGAACATTTTTTCAAAAAAATGAAAATGCGGATTTAAAAATAATTGATTTAAAGAATAGAAAGACAAGGATTTTCGATCCAACATCTTTTTATTTTAATCGTCATCGCGGCAATGACGCGCCTTTGTCCCCCCCCCTTTGTGCTTAGAGTTCTTCCGCAGCACTAAAATTGAAACAAAACGCAAATTCACTTAAAATTTGTTTATTTTACTTTAAAATATAATAATCAATTGCAAACAATAACCGCATTCACTAATACCACAATAAAGCACATAGAGTATTCCTGGAAGACGAATTATCTCGTCCGTCGCGATGGAAAAGTTAACAATGCTAATAAAAATCCAAAATTCGATAGGGCCCCTATCGAATTTTGAATTTTTATTAATCTTTGGATTGCCCATTAATCTATACATGATGCATGCATATGGCCTTTCCCGCAGGATTCATTGTTTCAAACTTATTCAGATTTTAGTCATTTTATGAAAAAGAAACTCAATTAAAAATTATACGATATCAATTTTAGGTGATGAATTCAAGATTTATACGTTTATTTATTATTTTCAGCAAGTGCAGTAGCATATCTTGTAAAGCTACAGAGTTTCACTATTATTCATTTTTATCTTTCATCTGATTTTAAGAATGACCTATTACAATTTACAATACAGTCGATTTTACAATACAGTATAATAAAAGTTTTAAATGCGGAATTGAAGGAATTACCCACTGAATTACGTCTATACTAAAGTTAAGGGGTGTTTTCGTTTTGAGATTATTGAAAACTCTGCTTCAAAAATATCAGATTAAATAAGTATTGAACTCTATTATAAATTTTTAACTATTATATATTAAATTATTTATACTATTTTCACGAAGAATCAAAATTTTTTATGTAATGATTTCAAAATATTGGGCTTTGTTCTGTGCTCCATTAATAAAATTATGCTGGAACTGTTAAAACTTCCTGTTCTAAACAATGTTGTTGTTACTAATGACACTAGCCAATATCAGCAAACCTGCTTGGTAAATTAAGTGAATTTTTAAGGCAGAATGTGATTTTTTTTTAAAATTTAAGTGACGCCATCTATGGCCAAGAATATGAATTTAGTCACATACACGTTACAGCCCATTTTACAGGGAGGACCCACTCATACTCCATTAATTCATCCACTGATCGTAATTTCGACCTGAACCAGAAAATGGACAATCTCCACTTCAGCACTCCTAGAGGTATTGATTTGTTATGGAAACGTGGAGGAGTTAGTGACTCCTACTGATTTAACGTGCACCAGTCACCCTTTCTTCGGAACACGAAATTCGAATTTGCGTTCTCACGAACACGAGCCCAATGTCCTACCAACCAGGCCGTCCCTGTCCTAAGCAATGTAATTCCGAAAAAAAAAAATAGTATATGAGAGCATGGGTTGCAATCCACTAACCATCGGTCTAACCGTAGGCGGTTTTTGTGGTTTTCCTCTCCATGTAATGCAAAAATGAGTTTGTTTCACCGAAAAGTCCCCCACAAAGGCTAGTTTGCCCCAATGCTTTATCCAGGAGTTCCCATGTCTTCTGGTTTGGGTTCAAACTTACAAGGCTATGAAGTTGAACATCAAAAAACGTAAGCTCAGAATTAGGTCGGCTGTTCAACGTCTATAATAAAACAAAATAAGAAAAGCATATTGCAAAATTTAGGGTAAAGAGTTGATGCCATTTGACGAAATGGTATCTTCGGATTGAATAAATCTTGAGCTAAAATTTTTGAATACCTTTATAAGTTCTATAGTTTAGGGCCTTTCACAAATGAAGTCACACATTTTTTTAATATTTTTTATCCCCTCTTCCCTTTTGCAACAAAATGTCACACTTAACCACACCTTCTCTTGCCGCATGAACAATACTTGCAGTTCAAGAACCAAGCACTGCACAAAAGATCATATTTGAAATTTCAATTTCTGAACTTTGGGTGTTTAAGTGACATTTATGAATGCGACAAAAATAATTATTATATGTGTATTTTGCTGATTCTAAGCATTTTTATTCTAACCAAAATGTGTGATGTCACACTTCTTCTTACTGCCTCTCTCCCCTGCAAGCGTGATATTATTTTTGAGCGATCTCTTAGTATTAAAGTTTATGCACTGATATTTTAACATTTCTTACCTGTACAATGCCATTTTGCCCGATGAGCAAAGCATCCAGATTGTAGTTGCCAATTGAGTATCTCATCTAACCAATTAGGTTTATAAAAATCTTTAAATCCCCACATGCCGCACAAACCAACTGAAATGTAACAACACATGAATACATAGTTATTTTGGTTAGCATTTTTCTTTTTGTTATTTTAAACAAGTGTTTAATATCTTCATTCATGAAATATGAATACAAAAACATCATTCTCAAAATTAGTAATAAGATTTTTTTGGGAAAAAAAACATAAAAACAGAATATACTTGGCAAAATAGAGTAAATAAAATACACTATATGGAGAAAAGTATCAGAACAACCACTTAAGCCATCATGGTGCGTGGGTGTTTGAATGGTTTGGTCTGGGTACCTTAAACACTGTTTACACAAGGACAAAAAAAAGGCATTTGAAAGAAGACTTCTAACGTCACTACCTTGAAAAAAAAAGCTTTTAAAATTTACTTGATCTAAGGAACTCTTGATCTACAAAACTCCACCTTACAAGGATTTTATTTTATTTTATTTTTATAACCGTCGTTCAACAGCCTACCCAATTTTTGGGTTTACGACTACTAATGTTCAACTCCGCAGCCTTTTGATCCCAATCCGGAAGACAAGGGAACTCTCGGATCAAGTATTGGGAGAAATTTGCCTTCGTGGAGGACTTTTTGATGGAGCCTACCCGCATTTGCGTTACATGGAGAGGAAGACCACGAGAACCTCCCACGATTAGCCTGACGGCAAAGGGACTTTTTTTTTCTTTCCTCCAAGCCCTGAGCATGTACCTAGGTTATGAAAACCCTTAACTTCATNGAATTATTCCATTGAAATTGCCATTTTGTTAGAAGAGAATCTTTAATACGTCGTTTAAGATATGAAACTGGAAGTGGGTATACATAATTTTTCGGTTGTCTCGTAGATTGTTTAGCTAAATCATCTGCTTTTTCATTACCTACTCTATTGCTGTGTGCTTTAAACGGCAAAGGGACTCTAACCTATGATCCGTCTACCACTGAGGATATTTCACGTCAGCACTGTGGTCGGTGCAAGCCGGATGCGGATTTCGTATAGACCGGCCATCGCCGGGATCGAACCCCGGTTCACCTCAAACCTGACAAGGATTGGAAAAAAATAACCACGAGATGAAAAGAGTCAAATATCACGATTCTGAATTCCGGTCCAATTCTGAAGTTGTCTTCGACTAGAAAGCAGGCTATGAAAATCAGGTTTTCAATGCTCTTTTGACTTCACGCACCTAAAGTTAGGCCTTGCGTAAATTTGGAGTTTGTTCCCGCGGTTGGAAACGTGAATTCTGAGGGCATTCTGAACGAGGCAGGCTGCTCTCCCAATTCTATGGAAATATTTTGGGAAGCCTGTTTCTCTCCCTGCAGGATACTTGCTCCTCTGTTTCCATTTACACATCAAGACATGCGCGGCCATGGTTTGACAAAATGAGTGGACTGGACTGGTCTTCTCAGAGCTCTGTTCTGAGACTAATAGAACACTTTTATGGCGAATTAGAACGCAGATTATGTAACCAGTAAAATTGACCATCCTATTACTAGAAGCACTCAATTAAGCCTTGATGGATGCTTAGAAGTCAATTCACATTGCCACCTATCAAAAACTGGTGAAAACTCTCCCCGACCTTCTCAGAGCCCTGTTCTGTGACTCATAGAACACTTTTATTACGAATTAGAACGCAGATTATGTAACCAGTAAAATTGACCATCCTTACTAGCAGCACTTAATTGTGCCGTTATGGATGCTTGGAAGTCATTTCATATTGCCACCTATCAAAAACTGGTGAAAAATCTCCCAGACGTGTGCAGGCTGTCATAGATATATGATATTAGTATATGAATAAAGACTCTCCGATTCCTTACCACTAAGTACCAGCTCTTAGCCAGATGTGTAACTTGAAAAAAATAAAGTTACTTCTAAGCTGAGAGTTATGATTCCTTCTTTATGCTAGTCAGCGTTGATGGTAGAGGCTTTTTTCCCAATGAAAACAAAATATTTTATGCAGACGAGGTTCATCCAGAAAGTAAAGAACATTTTGAAAAAAGACATATCTGTAACGAGGGACCATTGCTTCATATTCGATGTTGTATTTTTTTAAAAAAGGACTTCATCATTTACGAACTGCTTTCCCCCCCAAAATGCCTGTAGTTTCGATAATAAATGAAGATCAATTATCTCTTTGTCTTCCACTCGGGCTATGAGATTTTCTCACATTTCTCCAAAAAATATGCGTGTAAATATCAACAAAGAAGATTTTTTTTAAATTAAATTATTTTACTTACTTTGTTCCATGAGAAGATCTTGGTGATTGAGGGGGAAATGAGCATTTTCTATTTCTAATGCATCTCTGTACACATTCGAGCATAGGTAGACCATGAGATTTGAAGAAGCAGTTTTTGAACAATTTTTCTGGAAAATAATTAAATTACGTAAGAAAAATTTGTTTAATAAATAAACTCAAAAACAATATTTTTTAAAGTTGTTTATAAAGCTGATACATTTAAAATCGATTTTTTTTAAAAAATTATTTTTACTGGTTTAAACAAACTTACCATAGTCAAAAACTGCCAAAATAAAACTTGATGTGTTAAGACATAACCTCTTTGTCTTGGAGCTCTGTTTAAAGACTCGCAAGTTTCAGTTACAACGCAAGCATTCTTGTTTTCGCTTCTGTAAGAATAATATTTATTTAAGGCATTAATGTTAAAATGCAAGAGGTGTTACAAAACTACTGATCGTCACAACAGTATAGGATAATATAATTTTTCAAAACAAGCAATTTTCAAATACAAAATGGGGTCTGAAAGCAAAGAACAAGCAGAGAGAAAATGTCTGCTTGAGCAAAATGGCGGATGCAAATAAAGATGAATAAAAAGGCTTAAGAATTTTTATTATTGAAAATGTTTCAAAAAAGGCTCAAATAAGCGACCTCTTAGCACAAATACTGCTTTTACATCGCGGTCAGAATGAATCACGCAAAAGTTTCGAAATTCCTGGTATTTTTTAATATCTCTAGTTGTGACGGTAATTCAATCGGGCAGCGTCGGAATGGAATTCTTAATCATTCCGCACCGGAAAATTCCGTGCGAAATCAAGAGTACGTAATATGCCAAATTGGCATTTACTGAATTATAACGTCACGATAGCGACATTCTGATCGGAATTAGATTTCGTGAAGCTGGCAATAGAGCCCTACTGGTTTAAAATCTTTCCGAATAAAGCTTTTTGTGATTGTCGTATGCAGTTCTAAATAAAGTGGTTTCCATTTTCGACGACTTAAGACTCCAAAATATTCAAACTATTACTTTAACTTTCGCTTTGAAATTAAATTTTTTAACAGGAAAATATTAAGCTCATGCAACATATGTCAAGAAAATAAAACATGATTTCATGACTGTATGTAATTCTCTAAAATAAGTAAATCAATTTTCGTAAATGAAACGATATGGTATGGATACCTATTTTTAGCCCTGCTACTAATAATCTCTCTCAATCGACAATTTCATTATTAATTTTAGAATTATTATAGACCTCTTTTTAGTCCTGTTGCAAAGTTTCCCTCAAATTATTTTTTTCCTTTGTATTTACATTTAAATTGATAAAAAAACGAGTTGTAAAATATCATTAAATATTAAGAAATTTTTTTAGCCCAGCTAGATATCAACATTTAGTCCAGAACTTTTTTTCGTTAGTTGCCATTCCAGTGATTTAGCATTATTAAGTTAATGATTATTAGATATTACTTTTTATCCTGCAATTAATTTTTCCTCTGAATTAGCTCCGAAAAGATTAATTTATTTGTTTTTACAATTCCCATTTTTTTATTCTTCTGCTTTAGTGCATACAAAATTTTCATGTGTTTTATCATTTGCTACCCTTCCTAATAACTTTACACTATCAGATTTATTAACAGATATTTTAGATGGGTATCTATCATTAACAAACAAATATTTACACGTAGATTTTTCGGTTCTACATGTGCAAAGAGTTTTACCCTGAACCAAGTATTTGGTTTAAGCAATGATAGCTGTTATTTTTGCTGTTGAACTTTATACTATCAGATTTATTAACAGATATTTCAGAAGGATATCTATCATTAACAAATAAACGTTTACACATAGAATTTTCGATGCTACATGTGCAAAGACTTTTACCCTGAGCCAAGTATTTGGTTGAAGCAATGATCGCTGTTATTTTCGTTGAAGACAGAGGCGGAGCAGGGAACAGGAGACACCATGAAATCATTGTTGATTCTTCTAGTTGGATACCAAAGTAATCGTTCATGACGATACATCATTCGTCCAACGCCTGTAATTGAAGAGAAGAATGTTACATAATATGATACAGTATTGCATAAGTTGACCAGTATCGGTGCATTGCTTTAGTGGTCAACTTAGTCATCAGATGGTTAACTTAAGGGGTATAATCATTGGTTTTTTATGAAATTATTTCTTAAATCGAATTTTTCGTATGCATGATGTTATTAATATTGTTTAGGTTATTCATATATTTCCTATGAGGGCCGTGGTAGCTTAGTGATTAAAGAATCAGACTCCAGTCCAGAGAGGCCGTGGTTCGATCCTCGCAACTCCGCAGAGACCCACCGATTCCATATACGCTTTCGTCAAATTTGTGAAATCGAAAGTTCTGTGGTGTGCCGCTGAGGAGTACCATCGGTTCAGGGATCTGGAAAAAATTTCCATCCCTTTCAGATCTATGTTTAAATTGAAGAAATGGCTTCAGGAAGGAGTAGTGCTGCCGTCTATCCAAGTAGATTTGAGTTAGGACCTACTTCTGCTCTTGCTATCTAGTTAAACGGTGCTCTCTAGTTAAACAAAAGGCGCACCTTTAGGACTTAATTCGCAAAAGGTCTATGGTTTGTTTAGCTTGTCCAAGTGTCATTAGAAACGACAAACATATATTTTTTATACAATACGAATCAAAATGAAATAAACAAGATCCGCTCTATCCGATCTATCATTAAAAAGTGGTAACTGATAAAGATAAAACCATAGTTAAACTTTCTTATTTTTACAACTATTTTAGTTTTTAAAATTCAATATGAGTTTCTTTCAATAAACAATGAGTTATTGTTGAGAGAAAATATCACAGTTTCTGAGAAAATAGTTGAATGATAATACGCTTTTTGTTGCCACTTCATCGGTTTTAACGTCACAAACTGTTATAAAGAACTTCATCACGCGCTGGCGCAGGATCGGCAGTGAAAGTGTTACTTAAATTTCTTTACTTGACTTTAAAATTTTAAGTAGTTAATACTCGATACAGGCAGCAAGGCTTAATGGTTAAAGCAGAGCCTAGGCTCTGGTTATAGAATGCTCGTCTTTCAATGAGGTGAACCGGGTTAGAATCCCAGCGACGGCTGGTCGATACGAATTCCGCACCTGGCTCGCACCGACCGCAGTACTGACGTAAAATATCCTCAGTTTTAGATGGAGCATGGGTTAAAGTTTCCTTGCCATTAGGTTAACCATAAGAGGTTTTCGTAGTTTTCGTCTCAATATAACACAAATGAGGCTTAGTTCCATCAAAAAATCCTCCAAGAAGGCAAATTTCTCTCAATATTTTATCCAGGAGTTCTATTGTTTTCTGGATTGAGTTCAATCTAGGTAGTTGTAAGCCCAAAAAATTGGGTTGGTTCTTCAACGACGGCTATAAAATAAAAATAAAATGTTTAAGGCTTTGAACTGTCATTGTGAAGAGCTAGGGTTTGATCCTCAGTAGGGGCTTGAAGCCCATTCAGCTTCTGAGCGTTGTGTACCAGCTTGTATGGAAAGCTAATGTAGTCTGTGTGCTATGTTGAGTACAGTGCCGCAATTATGATGTTGGTCACCAAATTGTGGAACCTTAACCTCCATGACCCTCCCCGGTTCATAACTGGTTGATGCGGGAATCCTTTACTTTATTTAATACTTTTTTAATGCTCAGAGTAGAGAAATTAACAAGTAGAATGAAGTATAATTTATGTTATAAATTTAAGGTGATTAGTTTTAAAAATCAAATATGCATATTTCGTTATTGATGCACATCATTTATTTACTATAAATATTTTCTTAAATTGCGGTTGAGGGCCGAAAACAGATTTATCGAATTGTCCAATTATTCGGATCGTTGAAGGATTATGCGTTTTTCTAATCTTCTTCAAGCAAAAGGTTTGTTTTCTACGAAAATGCTTCTCTGTTTTCAAAATATGTGTAAGGGGTCAAAATAATGACTTCTTTTATACTTTGGTGATCTTAAGAAAGAGACTCATATTCCTTCCGCCTAGTTTCAATTTTGGTTAGTAGTTTCGAATAATGTTTCTAATAAAATTAAAATTTTTAAGTACGCCATTTGTAATATACCATAATAGGTACTACTACAATAGCCAATCCTAAGCCTGGAAAAAGTGTGAAGGGTAGTTACATAGAAACATTCTTATATCCGTTTTTTTAAATTTGTCCAATTATTCGGATTTTTCGCTATCTGAATCGGCCGTGGCCCCAATTGGATAATCGGAGCTCTACTGTATGTGTACACAAGCACAAGAACATAATGTGGATTTAGAAAACTTAATGTTACTATTCATTCCATGTTTTAAAATTAATTTTGTATTTTTGTCTCACTTACAAAACTATTTTTTAGAAGAGTCTTTAATAGTTTTCTTTTATGGTCAACTGACAAAGGAGTTTAGGTTAAGCTTTTAATAATGTTTCCCCACTGTAAAATTCTTATACTTAACAACAAAAAAAATTGTTGAAAAATATTTTTCCTGGTTAACTTATAACTTGTCTTTCCAACTGGTTACGGCATTGAATAACATTTCTAAACAAATTCGACTAATTTTAGTGGTCAGATTACAAAGGTTTCACAGATTTGACTTATTTTAGTGATCACATTACAAAGGTTTCACAGATTTGACTTATTTTAGTGATTAGATTACAAAGGTTTCACCGATTTGACTTATTTTAGTGATCAGATTACAAAGGTTTCACAGATTTGACTTATTTTAGTGGTCAGATTACAAAGATTTCACAGATTTGACTTATTTTAGTGGTCAGATTACAAAGGTTTCACAGATTTGACTTATTTTAGTGGTCATATTACAAAGATTTCACCAATTTGATTTTGATCAGATTACAAAGGTTTCACCGATTTGACTTATTTTAGTGGTCAGATTATAAAGGTTTCACTGCTTTTATTTACAAAGGATAAGCTCAGTTTTTGGTAAGAGAGGTCAAATTAGACAGACTAGTCAACTTGACAGGTTCAACTGTGTTCAATGAATAAAATTTCTATTATATTATTTGGGTTAAGGAATGAGCTTTGGTGGTACCCTGATTAGGTCATTGAACTGTCTTAGTGAAAGAGAAGAAAAGAGTATAGAAGAATAGAAGGAAAAGAGTAGAACAGTAAAAGATCGGAAATAAGACACTGGCCCACAAAGAGTTATCGAGTCAATAAGAAAGAAGAAATATATTTTACAACTGCTGGGTCCAAATTTACAAGGCTGTGAAGTTTAACCTTAGTAGTCACAAATCCGATATGAATTTGTTGTTTAACGCCGTCTATAAAATGGAATAAATAAAGAACAAGTGGATGAAGGTTCTAACTGACATTTTAGTGAGTTTTAGTAAAATTAACTTTAAAGTTTATAAATTACCAATAGGAAATAAATATTATGCTTAACCATTATTTCTTGTCCATAGGCTTTCAATTAGGGAATTTGATAAATTCTTGATACTCATATAAACTGTTCGGGTCATAGCGTTCGTTCTTCCATTTTAAAAGACTCACAGATTTTAACGTCAAATTCTGCTTTCGGCTTGCACCGACCACAGCGCTAACGTAAAATATACCTAGAGATAGAGTATCATAGGTACAAATTTCCTTGTCATCGGGCTAACCCGGGGAGATTTTCGTGATTCAGCTCTTCATGTAAAGTAGATGTGGGTAAGTTTAATCAAAACGTCCACTGCGAAAGCTAATATGATCCAAAGCTTGATCCACGAGTTTCCTTGTCTTCTAGATAGGATTCAAAATTACAAGGTTACGCAGTTGTAGCCATTGATTTAAATTTGGGTCATCGCCCGTTATAAAATAAAAAAATTGTACTTAGCAGAAAAAATTTATATAATGTTTGCAAAACATAAAGAATTTGCAAAAACTAATATTGTAAGGTTGAATTAGGTTAAAATAAAATCTTTCCTACCAAAAATCAGAATTTGTTCAGGAAAATAATAGAGAATCTTTTTTATCAAAACAAACTTTATAAATGTAGTAGTTATTCAATTGTTTATTAGTAGAACGATTTATTACTTACTTTCGGCGTATTCTTTGTCATTCTCATACACAAATACTTGCCCTTCATTGGCGATATTTGACGCTAGATCTCGCAATACATTCAATTGAGGACGAATCAATTTAAAAATGTGTGGTTCAAATTCCAGGTACGCTTCCAATTGTTCTAAAATAGTAGAAAAGGTATCATTATCGTCACATTAAAGTCCTTCAACTTCTATTTCAAAAGCATACGGTCATTGTTTAATTGCATGAAAAGTTGCCTCAAATATAAAATGTTTTGTTAGTTTATGTTATGTAATGTTTAATGATGTTTATTTATCTAATATATGTTACAGAGAGCGCCATAGAGACTTCAAGTTAGCTGCATACAATTATAAAACTCATTTATCCAAAGATAATTTCTAGGCAATGTTTTCATTTTTCATATTTTGAAGTATTAATTTATTGAGTAATTGAGTAGTAATTGATGAATTTTTTTAAAATTTTGAATTTTGCTATTTGATATATATATAT